>NC_083573.1:3657500-3795000 GCF_027579695.1 Neoarius graeffei | reverse complement strand
CTGAACAGGTTCAAAATCCCATCCGATCAAAATCCAACTGAAACTAAAGAGAAGGAAAAGGAGAAAGGAGGCAGCGCGCGCTTTCACAGCCTGACAGGAAAGCGGAGTGAAATTTGCGCAGCTGAAAGAGGAAGAAAAGCGGAATTAAGACGCAAATGACACGGATTTAAAACCCGACTCCAGAATCTTAATCGGATTTACTTTAATACTGCGGTTCAGCGACACACACACACACACACACACACACACACACACACACACACACACACGACCCGGAGCGGTGATTAGGGGAAACGGAAGTAGAATGATCTTCAGTTTAATGTGATTATTCTTGAACCGATTATCACTCATTAAAACCTCATTATTATTATTATTATTATTATTATTATTATTATTATTATTATTATTATTAAGTTTAGATCATTTAAATAATATCGATCACGTTATAAAGACATTTCTTGACTTTATTTATTTAAATTTATTTATAAACCATTTTTTAATTTCAGTGATGCACAATAATAATAATAATAATAATAATAATAATAATAATAATAATGTACACCTTCTTCTGAAAATTCCAAATGACCTATGAATAAACTAAGAGACAACAACAACCGGTTTGAACAATTTTTTTCGAGAACAAATTGTTCAAATGTTTTTATTCGTTTACATATTTATATCTGTATTTATTCCATTTAGTTGGAGGTGTTCCAATTTACAGGAATAATAATAATAATAATAATAATAATAATAATAATAATAATAATAATAATAATTTTATTTTTTTATTTGTTGAATTCGATTTCAGGGAGACGTTTAAAATTTAAATAAATGAATAGTTACATTGATATTGGTTATTATTATTATTATTATTATTATTATTGGTGGGGTTTGAAGACCGCTTTTCTCCCGTGTGTGTGTGTGTGTGTGTGTGTGTCAGGCCTCTCCCTATGACCCCCCTCCCTCGGCCATGGCGGCTCCGCTCGGTTTCCCGCCCTACGGCAGCGCGGGTTTCCCGCCTCCCCCGTACCAGCTCAACGACCCCGCGTACCGGAAGAACGCCACACGCGACGCCACGAGCACGCTGAAGGCCTGGCTGAACGAGCACCGGAAGAACCCGTACCCCACCAAGGGCGAGAAGATCATGCTGGCCATCATCACCAAGATGACGCTCACGCAGGTGTCCACATGGTTCGCCAACGCCAGACGGAGACTCAAGAAGGAGAACAAGGTGACGTGGGGCGCGCGAGCCAAGAGCGAGGACGAGGACGAGGAGGAAGGAGCGCGCGCCGAGCGGAAAGACGAGGAGGAAGAGGAGGACGACAAGCACGCGGACAACGGAGACGCTTCCGCCGAGGATGAGGGTACATTCATCAATAATAATAATAATAATAATAATAATACAATTATTTCATATTCCAAAAACAAGAACACAAAAGTTATTTGATTTTTTTTAATTTATTGTATTCCCAGAATTTTAAAGAATTAAAACCAACAATAAATGAATTAGATATATTTATATGATGTGTAAAAATGTATAAATTCTGTTTAATTTCATTCAATTTTCCCGTCCAAAGGAAGCCGTTTACAAACCAACACAACCTTCACATCCACCATGAAACCCAGCAAACACAGATAAAACCATGATTTATTTATATCTGTGTTTACATTTAAAAAATAACCGCATTACTTTCTTTAAAAGACAACACATGATGGTTTGTTTGTTTGTTTGTTTATTTAAAAAATACAAATTTGGACATGGTGTTGAAGTTGAAGTTGTGATTAATTTGTGAGTTGTGTAACAAAAAATCAGAAATGAAGATTTTACAAATCATCTCCAACATCACGTCATATTCAACGTGTTTCTGTTCCATTAGATTTGGCCTGTGTCTCGAGGCCACGCCCAGAAATCCAGTGAGGCTTAAATAATGACTTTTCAAGGTGATTTTGTTGGAAATGTTTGAAGGTCATTTCAAGGACACACAGGAGATCAGGTTCGAGGTGCGAGTGTCGGGATGATCGTCAGACAGATCGGAACCCAAATTCTGTAAACGACGCGTTTTTGAAAATCTTTCAGATGGAGTTGGTGATATTTTACACATCTGGTGAAATTTCCTCAAATTTCAGACTTTTATAAGTTTGTTTTGGTTCTTTTTGTTCTTGATGCACTGAAAACAGCTGGAAAACTGGAATGATGCGTCCACAAAATGGAGAAAGACAAACAGTTGTTTTGCGACAAATCATGATCAAGTCATATGAACAAAATGGAAAGTATACTCGACATAGCCATATTATGTTGTATTATTTTGGGTTCTTTTTTTTAAAAAAATCATGATCAACTATTATCTCAAATCACGTGACAGTTTTATAAAAGTTTCACTGTTTTTTTAAGCATTGCTTGTTTTTTGACACAAATGTTCAGAAAAGTGCTTTTTGAAAAAAAATCTCATTCTCACGAGACTTCATTTTTGAAGAACTGAAATTTCGGACTTTTTTTTTTTTCGAAAACATGATTCTCAACTTGGACATGTTAACTCACTACTGATCATTTTTAACTTCAAGGAACATTCTGGAAGATTCGTCTTTTTTTTCAACATTAATTCTCTTATATTGGAGCTCCTTCTCACCCATGTTCATGAAGCCCCGCCCCCAGGATCTTCACTGGTTTGTTAAATGATTGACAGGACGCACATCCAAACATAAACGAGCATTCCGGACCGGAAGTCAGTTTTCCCAACGGGTTTCTCCATCACTTTGTGCACTTCTGCTCAGGTCACAGCTTCATCCACTGTTTTTAATTTGACCATATTTGGACGAGTCAGGAATCAAAAAGATTGATGACTGACTGAACACGTCAGTGTTTTTTTTTTTTAATGAACTCGAAGCACCTTTAATATTTAAATATTTGCCTGAAATAATTGGAGTTTCTGGAGGTTTGTGTGTCATGAAGGGTGAAGCACACACTTGAATTTTTAAGCTAAAAAAAGCAAACAGTCCATACAGAAATATGTTAATGTTAAATTATAATATCAGCTTAAAGCTGTGCGATATAATGACCTGAGATAAATAAATGCCGTGAGAAATCGTGTCATGATATGAAGTTCCCAGAGTCCTGGAGGGATGAGCGCTGCTTCATAAACAGAACAGGACACAAGTTTTTGTGTCAATCAACATTTTACTTCCTTTTTTGGAAATAAAGATCACAAAAATCATTATTTCTTCCTTGAAAAATACAGGTCTGGTGTTTTCTGTCACTTTGTTGGCAAACATATATATTGACATTTATATAATATAATATAATATAATATAATATAATATAATATAATATAATATAATATAATATAATATAATATCAGCCAGATGTTAAAACCTCCATAATTCCCTTCAGCAGTTGTTTGTCCAACAGAAACCTTTCAGACCATTTAGCTAAAGTTTGATACATTTTTTTAAAAAGTCTGACTCGACTAACGCAGATTTGTCTCCCCAGGTATCAGCCTCCACGTGGACTCTCTGACGGACCACTCGGCCGAGTCGGATGGAGAGAAAGTCCTCTGCAGGATCGACGACTTCTCCTGCAAATCTGCTCCCGAAGCAAAAGAGAAACACTCTGAGATCGACCTGACCTCGGGTCACGAGGGTCTGTCGCCCAAACCCATGACTTCTTCGCCTCTGACCGGCGTGGAGGCACCGCTCTTGGACGCACATCGCGACAAAAACAAGACCTGCGCTGACGTCCAGAGCCAAAATCCCAAGCCCAAGCTCTGGTCGTTGGCTGAAATCGCCACTTCAGACTCCAAACAACCACTCCAGAGTCAGAACTGCCCCTCGGGGGGCGGGATTTGGACCTCCAGCCAATCAGGCTCAGCTCCCTCGGCGTCCATCTTGGCCAGGCCGATTTATTACACGTCCCCTTTTTACGGCAATTATGCCAATTACGGGAACTTTGGCCAAGGGATCCTGCGCTACGGCTCGATTCATAAACACGCTCCTGAGATGACGATGCTAAAGGCTAATCATGCTAATCACATCCAGACGGAGCAGCACTTCAAGGCCTTGAGTGCGGAGGCCAAAAAAGGTGAAAGAGCAAGAAGTTGTTCCACGCAACATCATAAATGATTGAGTTCGGATCAATTTTAATCCAGTGACATAATAATAATAATAATAATAATAATAATAAAAATCAAAATGATGATTAGCTCATTATTTATCTCTGCTAACGATCTCTGCAAATGTTACATAAATAACTTCCAGTCATGTTGAATCCACTCAGTCATGAGCTCAGTATGAGAATTATTGATTTACATATTCATGAACATGATAAGTAAGCTCATGAATGATATTCACATATGCAAATTTTCATTCACAAACAGCAAATGATAATCAACTCATTATAAATCAAAAATCACTTCTCAACTGTACCGATGCTGCATTTCTCTCCCAGTACTTCTATATAACATGGGTAAAATATTTTATGGTTTCAGATCTTATAACGATATTCGGCTCCACTTATGACATCATCGTGTAATAAATCATAATAAAATGCAATCACATTCCTCAGTTCAACACTTTTCTCTTTCCAGAAATTCTTCTTCTTTTTTCCCCCCCAGTAGACTCCGGTGACATGTGCACACTCGGACCTCAGTCTTACCTCTCGAGCTAAAGACGAAGACGGTGAACAAGTATGTCATCAGTGACGATGAAAAAATGACATCTGTATTTTCCCAGAATTCCTTTTTCAAGAATGGAATCTTCATTCTGTGATTATTAATTTTACATTAAAAGATCATCTTTTGGGCAAACGGAGAACTTCGGAAGAAACTATTGTTATTATATAACATCTTTTAGCCTTGTTGTCGTGGGTGTTAATTAGCATTCTGATGAATATTAATCGATTGTAATTAGCATCGTGATTAATATGATGTGCTTTTCCGCAGGGAGATTATCTAGTTCATGAATTTAAATATCTGAATTGATGTTTTTTTTTTTATTTAGTGGATTGATGTATCCTTATTGTTATGGAGTAATATTATGATAATTATGGCTTATGAATATTAATTAACATATTTCATAATAATGCTGCAATAATGTGGATTTTTGGATCTTTTATTTGGGATCATTATTAAATTATAAAGCGAACCACGAAGTGTTATAAATTACGGGAAGAGTATTTATCAAATTTCATATTGGTGAAATATTATAACTATAATTACAGATATCAATTAACATAAACTATGAATATGCTAATTAGCAGGACGCACTGTTACATCATGATAATCTGTGTATTATATTTCATTTTTTTTTTCCTTCTGGTTTGCAGGTAGGCATCGAGCAAGCCATCCTCCGCCTCCTCCTCATCCTCCTTCTCCTCCTCCTCCTCCTTTGCTGGCGTTAAATCATTTCTCTGTGCACCAGATCATATTTGGTGTCACCTCCAGTTCTGAAATTTCTGATAACTAAGGACCGAAATGTATCGAAGGTGTGTTATCAGACAAGACGTGTGTGTTTTATTGATTAGAATAATGATCTAACCCGTAAATAAGGACACGGTTTCTCAGGATCCTGAAGTCTCACTTCATCGCCACCGTGATGGTCCGCGGTAAACATGGGACGTTAATAGGAAGACGTTTTTATTTTCCATTTGGGCCGGACGTGACGCACGGAAAGGCAGGAAGACGACACGGTGCCGGTGAAGAGTGGAATATTTGATATTTATTTTTGTAAATGAGGGCGAGTCGCCTGTATAATTTATGCAAGTTGTATTGCAATGATACACAAAAAAAGATGTTTTGTTTGTTTGTTTGTTTGTTCTGTAAATAGATGACAGTCGGATTTTATTTAAAAAGGAAAAAATGGGCGAGGGGGTACACAAAAATGTTGTTAAATGAGAAGACTTTTGCTAATTTATATCTTGCATTGTAAATAAAAAGAGACGTGCGAACGTGCACTGGCGAATTTCGGCGGCACGCTTTGTGTGTGTTTGTTGGAGATCGACATGAAAAAGGCTCTTTTTTTTGTTCTCAAGAACATATGCAAAATAATTGCAACGATGAAGACTGACTCCATGTTTTGTAAGCCAGACATGATAGAGCCTGCCGTAGTTATTAAAATTAATCATTTTTCAAATTTCTAATCTAAAAAATAATAACACAAGTAACTTTTAATCAAGTGAAAAAGTTGTTGATTTTTTCTTTTATTTCTTGGAGACCTGCCACTGGTGCATCGGAGGAAGGTTCACTCGAGAATAAAACACTGTGAGACTCGCTGTGAGAGGAAAATAATCAACATGGCAACGCTCACAGTAACGCCTATTCATTCCAACAACCTGTCATTGATTACTTTCCAAGAACAGCGTGACACACAGGGTTTGAGTCCTGAATTCAATGATGACTTTACTTCATTGGTTCCTGTCGGCCTGCGCTCATGCACTAATTCACCATGCGTGGCTCGGTGTGGGGTGCCAATATTTTTGTTCCAGGTTGATCTTTCGAAGACATAATGAAGGAAACGTTATTTTATGCCCGACAGAGTGAACACTACGGGGAAGGTTCAGTAAAAGTGAATGTTAATATTTCACATATTGAGATTTTATCATCAGAAAGTGGAGCTGTCATGACCACACACACACACACACACACACACACACACACACACACACACACACACACACATTATCTCCTGTATATACAAACACTCTGTACACACTCCCCCTGTACACACTCCCCCTGTACACACTCCTCTTGTACACAGCCCCATTGCACACACTCCCTCTGTTCACACTCTTTCTGGACGCGCTCCCCCGTGCACATTTTGCTTGTACACACTCCCACTGTCCACACTCCTATTTTACACTCCCCCTGCACACACTCCCACTGTCCACACTCCCCCTGTACACACTCCCACTGCACACTCCCCCTGTACACACTCCCACTGCACACTCCCCCTGTACACACTCCCACTGCACACTCCCCCTGTACACACTCCCACTGCACACTCCCCCTGTACACACTCCCACTGCACACTCCCCCAGTACACACTCCCACTGCACACTCCCCCTGTACACACTCCCACTGCACACTCCCCCTGTACACACTCCCACTGCACACTCCCCCAGTACACACTCCCACTGCACACTCCCCCTGTACACACTCCCACTGTCCACACTCCTATTTTACACTCCCCCTGCACACACTCCCACTGTCCACACTCCCCCTGTACACACTCCCACTGCACACTCCCCCTGTACACACTCCCACTGCACACTCCCCCTGTACACACTCCCACTGCACACTCCCCCTGTACACACTCCCACTGCACACTCCCCCTGTACACACTCCCACTGCACACTCCCCCAGTACACACTCCCACTGCACACTCCCCCTGTACACACTCCCACTGCACACTCCCCCTGTACACACTCCCACTGCACACTCCCCCAGTACACACTCCCACTGCACACTCCCCCTGTACACACTCCCACTGCACACTCCCCCTGTACACACTCCCACTGCACACTCCCCCTGTACACACTCCCACTGCACACTCCCCCAGTACACACTCCCACTGCACACTCCCCCAGTACACACTCCCACTGCACACTCCCCAGGTGTACACACTCCCACTGCACACTCCCCCAGTACACACTCCCACTGCACACTCCCCCTGTACACACTCCCACTGCACACTCCCCCTGTACACACTCCCACTGCACACTCCCCCAGTACACACTCCCACTGCACACTCCCCCTGTACACACTCCCACTGCACACTCCCCCTGTACACACTCCCACTGCACACTCCCCCTGTACACACTCCCACTGCACACTCCCCCTGTACACACTCCCACTGCACACTCCCCCAGTACACACTCCCACTGCACACTCCCCAGGTGTACACACTCCCACTGCACACTCCCCCTGTACACACTCCCACTGCACACTCCCCCAGTACACACTCCCACTGCACACTCCCCCTGTACACACTCCCACTGCACACTCCCCCAGTACACACTCCCACTGCACACTCCCCCAGTACACACTCCCACTGCACACTCCCCCAGTACACACTCCCACTGCACACTCCCCCTGTACACACTCCCACTGCACACTCCCCCAGTACACACTCCCACTGCACACTCCCCCTGTACACACTCCCACTGCACACTCCCCCTGTACACACTCCCACTGCACACTCCCCCTGTACACACTCCCACTGCACACTCCCCCAGTACACACTCCTCTTGTACACACTCCCCCTGTACACACTCCTCTTGTACACACTCCCCCTGTACACACTCCTCTTGTACACACTCGCCCTGTACACACTCCTCTTTTACACACTCCCCCTGTACACACTCCTCTTGTACACACTCCCCCTGTACACACTCCTCTTGTACACACTCGCCCTGTACACACTCCCCCTGTACACACTCCTCTTGTACACACTCCCCCTGTACACACTCCTCTTGTACACACTCCCCCTGTACACACTCCTCTTGTACACACTCGCCCTGTACACACTCCTCTTGTACACACTCGCCCTGTACACACTCCCCCTGTACACACTCCTCTTGTACACACTCCCCCTGTACACACTCCTCTTGTACACACTTCCCCTGTACACACTCCTCTTGTACACCCTCTTCCTGCACACACTCCCCCTGTACACACTCCCACTGCACACTCCCCCTGTACACACCCCTCTTGTACACACTTCCCCTGTACACACTCCCACTTCACACTCCTCCTGTACACACTCCTCCTGTACACACTCCCACTGCACACTCCCCCTGTGCACACTCCCCCGTACACACAACTCCTGTACACACTCCCCCGTACACACAACTCCTGTACACACTCCCCCTGTACACACTCCTCCTGCACACACTCCCCCTGTACACACTCCCACTGCACACTCCCCCTGTGCACACTCCCCCGTACACACAACTCCTGTACACACTCCCCCGTACACACAACTCCTGTACACACTCCCCCTGTACACACTCGCTCTGTACACACTCTTCCTGCACATACTCCCCCTGAACAAATTTCCGCTGCACACACTCCCATTGCACACATTTCCCCTGTACACACTCTCCCTGCAAACAGTCCTCCTGTACGCACTCTCCCTGTCCACATTCCACCTTGCACACACTCCCCCGTACACACTCCTCTTATACACAATCCCCTTGCACACACTCCCACTGTACTCAGTCTTCCTGTACACAGTCCTCCTGCACTCACTCCTCCTGCACACACTCCCCCTGTACACACTCTCCCTGTACACACTACACCTGCACACAGTCCTCCTGTACACACTCTCCCTGTACACTCTTACTCTACACTCCCCCTGCACACAGTCCTCCTGCACACACTTTCCCTGCACACAGTCCTCTTGTACACACTCTCCCTGTCCACATTCCACCTGCACACACTCCCCCTGTACACAGTCTTCCTGCACACACTCCACCAGCACACAGTCCTCCTGCACACACTCCACCAGCACACAGTCCTCCTGCACACACTCCACCAGCACACAGTCCTCCTGCACACACTCCACCAGCACACAGTCCTCCTGCACACACTCCACCAGCACACAGTCCTCCTGCACACACTCCACCAGCACACAGTCCTCCTGCACACACTCCACCTGCACACAGTCTTCCTGCACACACTTCCCCTGCACACACTCTTCCTGCACACACTTCCCCTGCACACACTCTTCCTGCACACACTTCCCCTGCACACACTCTTCCTGCACACACTTCCCCTGCACACACTCTTCCTGCACACACTTCCCCTGCACACACTTCCCCTGCACACACTCTCTCTGTCCACATTCCACCTGCACACACTCTTCTTGCACACACGTCCCCTGCACACACTTCCCCTGCACACACTCTTCCTGCACACACTACACCTGCACACACTCTTCCTGCACACACTTCCCCTGCACACACTCTTCCTGCACACACTTCCCCTGCACACACTCTTCCTGCACACACTTCCCCTGCACACACTTCCCCTGCACACACTCTCTCTGTCCGCATTCCACCTGCACACACTCTTCTTGCACACACGTCCCCTGCACACACTTCCCCTGCACACACTCTTCCTGCACACACTTCCCCTGTACACACTACACCTGTACACACTCTCCCTGTACACATTCCCCCTGTGCACACTCCCCCTGCACACACTCCCCCTGTACACACTCCTACTCTAAACTCCCACTTTGCACACTCCCCCTGTACACAGTCCTCTTGTACACAATCCCCCTTTCCACAGTCCCCCTGCACACACTCCCACTGTGCACACTCCCCCTGGACACACTCCCCATGTCCATACTCCGACTCCACACTCCCACTGTCCACACTCCCACTGTCTACACTCCCACTGTACACACACACCTGGTACACAATCCTCCACTCCCAGCAAATGCAAACATTTGGTCTTAATGAAACCGAGAGAGAGATTTACTGTTCCTGTAAAATAGCTCTTCGCCCCCTTAGAAATCATTAAAGCATTTGACACTTGCCTGTGTGCCCTAAAGGTGAAAGGTTAAAATAAACCCAGACTGCATGGCTGATCAGGAGACATTATACACTCCTCAGTGTAGACAATTTGGACAAGGTGGAGGTCATGGAAATGAAAGAAAGCCAATCAGTTTTTAAAACCATCACTGTGTTGGAAATAAAATTCAAATTAATTTTTTTTAAAATAGTGTTTTATTGCCATTGGTATCCTCAGCAGCTGTGATACAAAGAATAAAATAAAATAAATAAATAAAGCAGCTAAAATTAAAATGAAAATGTCAATGGCCACTAATTAGTGACCAGTTTGGTAACGTTATAGCTTTCATCACTAAAAGAAGAGAAAAGTTGATATCATTTAAATAATCTGACAAAGTTTGCAATGAGAAAATGTGTGTATGTGTGTGTGTGTGTGTGTGTGTGTCCTGGATGTGAAAAATGCTAAAGCACATTAAAGGACGTTTGTGTTTCCGAGCCCCTGCCGTTAATGGTTTCTTTCAATTCAGCAGCATTTATCTTTAGAGCTTTAATCTGCCATTAGTGCTGGGCCGTAAATAACACCTCACTGTGGAGAGAGAGAGAGAAAACAAACAGATGAACAAATCGAGTTACATATGGCTTTAATAAAACACATCAAAGTGAGGGAGATGTTTGAAAGCAGGCATGGGGCCAGGCGTCTCATAAACGTGTCGGAAAAAATGTTCTTCTCTCACCATGATCAAGGTGAAGCTCGTCTACACGACAGTCACAGGTGGATTGTGTCCCAAACTGGTCTCGACGTCCTCCATCAGCACACTGTGTCAAAACCAGCATTTCATACCCGAGTACTATTAATAAAGGGTAAATGATATATAGAATGCAGTGCATGAATGTGGGTGTGGCCATTGCTATATCAAGTAGAATCCCAAACAATTTACAGTAGCACACGATAGACTACACAAATGCAACCCTGATTCCAAAAAAGTTGGGACGCTGTGTAAAACATAAATAAAAACAAAATGCACTGATTTGCAAATCCTTTTCAACCTTTATTCAGTACATTACAAAGACAAGATATTTAATGTTCAAACTGATACACTTTTTTTTTTTTGTAAATATTCACTCATTCTGAATTTGATGTCTGTAACACATTCCAAAACAGTTGGGACAGGGGCGTGTTTACCACTGTGTTACATCACCTTTTCTTTGAGCAACACTCAGTAAGCATTTGTAAACTGAGGACACAAATTGGTGAAGTTTTGAAAGTGATATTCTGTCCCATTCTTGTTTGATAGACAACTTCAGCGACTCAGCAGTCCGGGGTCTCCGTTGTCATGTGGTGTGCTTCATCATGTACCACACATTTTCATTGGGAGGCAGGCAAGCCAGTTTAGCACCTGCACTCTTTTACTATAAAGCCACGCTGTTGTAATACTTGCAGAATGTGGTTTGGCATTGTCTTGCTGGAATAAACAGGGACATCCCTGAAAAAGGCATCGTCTGGATGGCAGCATACTGTATGTTGTTCAAAACCTGTATGCACCTTTCAGCATTAACGGAGCCTTCACAGATATGTAAGTTCCCCCTGCCATGGGGACTAACACATCCCTATACCATCGCAGATGCTGGATTTTGAATTTTGTGCTGGTAACAATCTGAATGGTCCTTTAACTCTTTAAACACGATGTCCATGATTTCCAAAGAAAATTTGAAATGTGGACTCTTCAGACCCCAGCACACTTTTCCACTTTGCATCAGTCTGTCTCAGATGAGCTCGGGCCCTGAGAATTCACCTGCGTTTCTGAACTTTGTTGATATATGGCTTTCACTTTGCATGGTACAGTAGATGCAGCGACGAACTGGGTTTACCAACAGTGGTTTTCCGCAGTGTTCTCAAGCCCATGTATTAATATCCTTTTCCAATCATGTCAGTTTTTAATGCAGTGCCACCTGAGGAGTCGAACATCACGGGTGTTCAGTGATGGTTTTCGGTCTTGCCCCTTATGTGCAGAGATTTCTCTGGATTCTCTGAATCTTCATGATGATATTATGGATTGTTGATGGTGAAATCTCTAAATTTCTTGCAACTGTCAGTCACATTGAGAAACGTTAAAGTGGTGAACCTCACCCCATCCTTGCTTGTGAATGACTGAGCCTTTCCAGTTACCAGTTAAGCTGTTTACCTGTCAAACATTCCAAACAGTTGAATTTTTTTTAAAGAATTCCACAACTTTCTTAGTCTCTTCTTGCCCCGTCCCAACTTTTTTGGAATCACATTGAACATTAAATATTTTGTCATTGTATTGAACTGAATACAGACTAGTCAAAAAGGTTTTGCAAATCACAGCATCCTGACGTTTTTAGAATCAGGGTTGGAGGATGTTTATTTCAGACCTTATGGAATTCTTAAATCTTCAATGTTTCCTCGTTACTATTAACATCTATGTACTTTATATACCAATATTTCATACCCTAAGCAGTGCACTTAATATATAAAATAGAAATCCACATTTGGGTGGCACGGTGGTGTAGTGGTTTGCACTGTTGCCTCACAGCAAGAAGGTTCTGGGTTCAAGCCCAGTGGCTGGCAGGGGCCTTTCTGTGCGGAGTTTGCATGTTCTCTCTGTGTCTGCGTGGGTTTCCTCCAGGTGCTCTGGTTTCCCCCACAGTCCAAAGACATGCAGGTTAGGATAATCGATGTCTCTAAATTCAATTCAATTCTTTATTCCAGACCCAGGGGGATCCATATCACAATAAAAACAACAACACAGTAAAAAGTAAAACAGACAAAAAAAAAAACATGTTGCATAGCTCTCATTAGTCATTGTCCCACATACAGGCATGTTCGCCAGTGATTCCACAAGCTAGAGAACAGTCTCACAGAGCTACGTCCAGGGCTAGCCAAAACAGCAATTAAGTTGTTTCGTGACTCAGATGCCCTGCACATAAATCTATACATCAGATTACGCAACACAGCTGCACAAGTAGGTACCCCAGCACTAACAAACATTTGACTTGCACTAGACCTTCTTGGAATTCTCAGCAGCAGCCTCATGCTGTCATTGTAAGCCACCATGAATTTCCTAATGTCCATTGGTGTGAATGGTTGTGTGTTTCTATGTGTCAGCCCTGCGATAACCTGGCAACTTGTCCAGGATGTCCCCCACCTCTCACCCATAGTCAGCTGGGATAGGCTCCAGCTTGCCTGCAACCCTGCACAGGATAAGTGGTTACGGATAATGGATGGAAACCCACATTTGGTCCCCTACTCCCGACATAAGCATGCTACCTACTTTGTCATATTTTACCATCATTTCATCCTCCGATGATATACTGGCAGTTTTTCATCTACCCTGTGTAGGGGATATATACAGTGTTTATTCCAGATTTCTAACTGGCATATAGTGCAGTATAAAAAGTGTCAAATGCCCTTTTCATGTCTTTCATAGTTTATAAATTTTTCTGTCGGGGAACTCCAGCCTCCCTCTGTCACTGAACTACATAGAGTAGAGATGTCACAATTCATATCCAATGTACTGCATTTTTAAAAAATGGACCAAAGGAGCAAATTAACAGGAACTATAGTGGATTATAAATCATATCATAATGGGTCATTCCATGCCAAATCAACAAATATCTGACAAATTTATGCTCGACCATCTCAGATTTCAATGAAATTTAGAGGGATCAGAGATACTATTAAAAGAAGTTAATCCCCAAAATTTGAGCTTCCTATCTCCAACGGTTTCAGAGATACAGGCATTTGAATTTTTCGATTTTTTTGCATTTTGCTCAAAACATACATATTTCAAAGTGTAATATAATCTTTGTTATGCAAGATAGAAACCTAAAATTTTGCACAGAGAGACTCAATGTCTTGTACTACAAGCTTCAACTTAGAATTTCAATGGTCATTGTATATTAGATGGTGATTTTAACAAGAAAATTAAAAAGACAAATTTGCATTTTTTGCATTTTTAACTCATTCTGGAAGTTTGCCTGTGGCAGTAATGCTTAAACTAAGAATGTTATTCAAATCTACACAGAAATATCTACCAATTTCAGTTTTACCAAGTCTCCACTATTCCTAGTTTGTCTGTAATAGGGTTTTGAAATTCACTGATTTCTAAAACATGCTATTTTCAGTAGCAAGAAATCCAATGTGGGATAGCAGTTAGGAACTTGTAAATTTTTTTCAGTAATCCCCAAGACCCATATTTTATATTTCCAAATTTTTGTTCTGTGTCTCTTAAGTATTTTTAAACTACAGGGGTTTAAAAAATCCATTTTCACCAAATTCGAATTTTTTATATATTTTCATATAACTGATATTTGAGGGTTAATAAATGCTTCAATAAGGCTCAAGTAGGTTAGGAGACATGTTTCTTCCTCAATTTTAAATAAAATTTCAATTAATGCTCAGTATTAATTATTTGTAAATTGATTTTAATCTAAGACTGTGTAACATTAGCAATCAATGACCAGCTATTGTGTACCAGTCAACAGCCAGCCTTATCAATATCAACACAGCACAATAGGTGACCTTTGATACCAGAACAGGTGGCTCATATCTTATAGTTTTAGAGTCTGTAAACTGCATACTTGTTCAGATAACATTATATTGCTTGGATTATATTAAATACATTGTAATACAGAGCACTGAGAAAATGTACAATTTAACTGAATGTGTTTCTTTGCAAGAATTGGATATTTTGAATAGTTGACTCGGGAATTTAATTGTAGTTGCTTTCAATTTGAGATCAGTATAAATGAGTTTGTTCTTAGACATCTAGAAATGGCTGAACTTCCTCCCTGTTCTATAGGAATTGGACTAAAGAAAGAGTCTGACTGCCATAAACTAACATACAACAGAAATTGTAAGTTAAATACACTCTCTCAGTATAGTTTGGAGCAAATTTCATTAATTAATAAAATTTCATTTTAGAACGTAATGTTTCTTCTACTCGTTGCAGCTTTGCTTTGCCATATGCAGCTTTCTGTTTGTGGCTATACTTGGCAATTTTCAGTGGAGAGCAACCAATTGACACAAGGCTTTTGTCAAGTGATTCAGCTACCTCACCAGTGTATGTTGGATCCACATCTACACACATGCTCTCTTGTTCTGATTCTGTAGAACCTGCTGAATCTGCTTGGCTTAAATGTTCTTTCACTCTCTGTGAACATTTAGAACACAGTTTTTGTCCAGGTTTAATATTTTTATTTATCAGTTTTGAAAGTGAATCTGCTGTTTCAGGAAGAATTGAACGTAATTCTGTTTTAACTTTTTTCTTGTGCCTTTCATATGGATCACAACAACTTTTCTGTAGCTCTTCATATTTCATCAGAAACAGTTTCTCATGATGCAGACATACTGTGTCTGTGCTTGAAATGTTCTCAAGTTCAGTTCTCTATTTAATTAATGAAATTTGCTCCAAACTATACAGAGAGAGTGTATTTAACTTACAATTTCTGTTGTATGTTAGTTTATGGCAGTCAGAATCTTTCTTTAGTTCAATTCCTATAGAACAGGGAGGAAGTTCAGCCATTTCTAGATGTCTAAGAACAAACTCATTTATACTGATCTCAAATTGAAAGCAACTACAATTAAATTCCCTAGTAGTGTTGCCACCTGTCCCGGTTTTTCCTGATTGTCCCGGATTTTCATGGTCTGTCCCGGAAAAAAAAAATAAAAATCCGGGACACTGAATGTCCCGGTTTTTTGTACATAATGGGCAAAATGTGTATTTCAACTTGCGAGCCAGCTGAGAACCAGTTTGCTTTTCCGAGCTTGCCGTGCTAGGTGGAGCCACGTCATTACGTCGCTGTATACGTCAGTTACGTCGCTGTACACGTCAGTTACGGCGCTACGTTTGCATAAACCTTGGCGCGAATATCAAAGCAAAAACACGGAAGAAGCAGCAGCAACAACAACAGTAATAATGATGATGATGGCTGACTTCGCGTTTGTACAGCTGCTGCTTCTCGTCGCTTAAAAATGGCGATCTTTCGCGGTCTTGTTATTGTTGTCGGTCTTAACAACTCCGCCCCCCGCTGACGTAAGCGGTTCTTTCCTCTGGCCCAGCAGAGAGTTGGTGCTAGCCTGGAACCGGTTTTTCTGGCCCCAGAGCCAGTTCTGTGTCAGTGGAAACAGAAAACCCGGTTCCAAACTAAGCACTGGCCCCGAACCAGCCCTGGAACTGCTTTGGTGGAAAAGGGGCAATGGAGGATGCTTGGACTGATAAAAGAAACAGACTCTCTGTTGCAATGGTGAAGGCTGAGCTTCAAGTCAGGCTAAACTTTCAAGACTTTCAAGTTCAAGACATTCATTGAAAATCAGCCAGGACTCATAGCAGCAGCAAAGAAAAACACCAAATATAAATGGAAGATTAGGTAAGGTTTTGGTGAATTAAATGAAATCCAAATAGTCTTATCTGCCTACTCCTGTATGTACTGTATGTGCCCAGTTATATGTCCTCCTATGTATTTGTTTAGCCAAGAGCAGCAGAGGCACAGGCAAGCACAAGCAAAGCACACACTACACTCTAAGCAATCAGGTAAGCTGTTTGACACTACACCTTACATTCAGGTATTCTCAGATACAATGAAAAATTAGATTATTTTTATTCCACATAAGCAAACAAACAATTTAATTATGTATTCCCCTTTTACCTGTGCCCACTACTGCCCCCCAGGTGTCCACAACCAAAAAGTGTTGGAAATAAACCAAAATAATGAAGACCTGCTATATTATGTAAAGCAATTAACTAAACAAATAACTAGCAAAAGCGTCATTTTTACTAATTAGAGCAATACAATTTCAGCGTAGAAGGGCGATTTTTGTCTTGGGTTAGATGTGTGAAGGGCGCCGTTGCTTACAAGCAAAAAGGTCGATTGGATGGTCGAAATGTCCAGGATTTTTGTCAGACACAGGTGGCAACCCTATTCCCTAGTCAACTATTCAAAATATCCAATCCTTGCAAAGAAACACATTCAGTTAATAACATTGGTAAATTTTCTCAGTGCTCTGTATTACAATGTATTTAATATAATCCAAGCAATATAATGTTATCTGAACAAGTATGCAGTTTACAGACTCTAAAACTATAAGATATGAGCCACCTGTTCTGGTATCAAAGGTCACCTATTGTGCTGTGTTGATATTGATAAGGCTGGCTGTTGACTGGTACACAATAGCTGGTCATTGATTGCTAATGTTACACAGTCTTAGATTAAAATCAATTTACAAATAATTAATACTGAGCATTAATTGAAATTTTATTTAAAATTGAGGAAGAAACGTCTCCTAACCTACTTGAGCCTTATTGAAGCATTTATTAACCCTCAAATATCAGTTATATGAAAATATATAAATAATTCAAATTTGGTGAAAATGGATTTTTTAAACCCCTGTAGTTTAAAAATACTTGAGAGACACAGAATAAAAATTTGGAAATATTAAATATGGGTATTGGGGATTACTGAAAAAAATTTACAAGTTCCTAACTGCTATCCCACATTGGATTTCTTGCTACTGAAAATGGCATGTTTTAGAAATCGGCGAATTTCAAAACCCTATTACAGACAAACTGGAGACTTGGTAAAACTGAAATTGGTAGATATTTCTGTGTAGATTTGAATAACATTCTTAGTTTAAGCATTACTGCCACAGGCAAGCTTCCAGAATGAGTTAAAAATGCAAAAAATGCAAATTTGTCTTTTTAATTTCCTTGTTAAAATCACCATCTAATATACAATGACCATTGAAATTCTAAGTTGAAGCTTGTAGTACAAGACATTGAGTCTCTCTGTGCAAAATTTTAGGTTTCTATCTTGCATAATAAAGATTATATTGCACTTTGAAATATGTATGTTTTGAGCAAAAAACAAAAAAAATAGAAAAATTCAAATGCCCGTATCTCTGAAACTATTGGTGATAGGAAGCTCAAATTTTGGGGATTAACTTCTTTTATTAGTATCTCTGAGCCCTCCAAATTTCATTGAAATCTGAGATGGTCGAGCATAAACTCTTGTTGATTTGGCATGGAATGACCCTAATGTTAGACTCTGGCGGCACGGTGGTGTAGTGGTTAGCGCTGTTGCCTCACAGCAAGAAGGTCCGGGTTCAAGCCCCGTGGCTGGCGAGGGCCTTTCTGTGCGGAGTTTGTATGTTCTCCCTGTGTCCGCGTGGGTTTCCTCCGGGTGCTCCGGTTTCCCCCACAGTCCAAAGACATGCAGGTTAGGTTAACTGGTGACTCTAAATTGAGCGTAGGTGTGAATGTGAGTGTGAATGGTTGTCTGTGTCTATGTGTCAGCCCTGTGATGACCTGGCGACTTGTCCAGGGTGTACCCCGCCTTTCGCCCGTAGTCAGCTGGGATAGGCTCCAGCTTGCCTGCGACCCTGTAGAACAGGATAAAGCAGCTAGAGATGATGAGATAAGATGTTAGACTCTTTAAAAGAATGAAAGGAAGGAGTAAAATAAAGAATGGAGGGATAGAATGAATGGAGGGACTCTTTCAAATTTTAGTGACTGGGCACTACCACCACCGTGCTTCAGAGTGAAGATGGTTATTCTTAGGGTGAAAAAATGAAGGGATTAAAAAAGAAACAAAGTGTGAGTAAAGAGGGCATTTGTCAGAGGAGTAACTAAGAAGCCAAACGATCACGCTCAATGTGATGCTACCACCACCATGCTTGACTGTGAGGATGGTTGTTCTCAGGGTAAAAGAATTGAGGGATGAAGAAAGCAAAGAACAGATGAGTGTACAAGAAAGAATAGACAGATTCCACCAAAAGAAAACATTAGCCAGAGAAGCAAGATTAAAGGCCAGTTTATACTTCTGCGTCAAATCTCCACCATAGAGTACAGTGTAGCCTGACATGCACCTTTCCAGAAATGTACCTTCACGTCACAGCAACGCAGACCACAACAACTGTGATTGGTCCTCTTGGTAGCGTCACGTTTCCTCCTATGCATTTCCACCTATTCCTTCTTCTACAGGAAAATCGGCAATCTACAATCACAATATTGTTTTAAGATAAATTTCCCCAAGAAAATGTGTTTCAAAACAACATTTAGTCTGTTATTTTCTTTGTGTTATTCCTCAAATGAAACGCACAACTCACATTCTGCTCTTCTTCGATGTATAAAAGCAGTAAATTCTGGTGTGTTTCATGTAACAGCGCCTCCTAGAGTAGATGTGCAAGTACAAATACTCCACTCTGCACCAGCACTGATGCCATACCTATGGACAAGATTCTGCAGAGAGGTATGAATCAGCCTTAAGATGATGTCACCACCACCATGCTTCACTATGAGAATGGTGTTCATCGGTTGAACATTGTCAGAAATGGGGTACAGTAGGAGTCCATTTCTGTCCTGCAAGGTACAAGCTACACTACTGTACCCCACAGAGCTCATTATTGGACCTCAAGGTAACTAACTGTACCTTTTGGGGGGGGGGGGGCAAAAAAGTACATATACTGTATGTTCCCAAGCAGTATATAAAGGGTACAAATTGGAGTGCAAACTGTTATACCCCGAAAGGTACAATAAGGTACTTTATTTTGGAAGAGTGTACTTACAGGATAAATGCACTCCACAGTGTATGATAAAATATTTTTTAAGATATAGTTTGAGGCTTCAAGTGTGTTATTGTGGCAATAAATGATAAATATGCTTCTTTCTTTTAATTTCTTGCCACTTTCAGTGCTGCCACTTGCATTTGGTATGTTTTATTGATATATTGCATGAATGACAGCACAAAAGTAGACTCTCACTTGAAATATTGATTAAGTTCTTGTCCTATTTCAGAAGAACTTTTTAACTGGATGTCTTTTACCCCAGTTTTGGAAAAAGTTAATTAACGACATACAGTTTGGGGAATGAAATCGCACACTGAGGACAAATAACCTTCATATGGCCAGATGACAAGAAAAGCACGGCGAGAAGCAAACAAAATATTAGTGAACGTCTTTAATTAATGATTAAGGATGGAGTGTTTCATTCCAGAAGAATTTTTAATCCATCTGTTTTTGCAGAATTTGCAAATCTACGTAATGGATATTCTCAAAATATTATTTTAAATAAAGAGGACAAAAGGGAAGATGTTGAGATACGGTGAGCGCGTCCAATCAAAATCAAATGAGCAAGCGAATGTTCCTGTAATATCAGAATACATGATTAAAAATTCATCAAAATATCAATTCACATCAAAATGTTTAATGTCCTGAACATCCTGGTGGGTGGTACACTGAAACATTCTTCTCAGGATTGCGACTGGATTTCTGAGACGACCAATGAAATGGAGAGAAGAGAGAATCTGATGGACTTTGGAAGTCCAGAAATGAGCACCAGTGTTAGTTACAAGACTTTAAGACCCTGATGTTTACTTTTTTGAACAATTTTATTCTAATTTTGTGGTAAGAAAAAAAAATGGAGCCAGGTCAAGAAGATAAGACAGAAAATCTGGAGACAAAGAGTAACGTGATATTACATCACGTCACATGATTGACACGATGTTACCACCACCATGCTTCACTGGGGGGGGGGGGGGGGGTTTCCAATATTTTACACCACATGTGTATAAATAGGAAGAACTTGATTGATTTAAAGAAATTATATCCATTCAGTTAATTCTAACGAATCCAGCAGGCGAAAAATGCGACAGGAAGTGGGGAGTCTCATGTATAGTGCACTATATAGGGTGTAAAAGTCATTATTATTGAATGTATGTCCTGCCCACAGTGAGTGCGGTGCGGTTGGTGTGTTACTGAGCTCTTGTTGCTTGAGTCACACATGCTCATATCCCTCTTTCAGCATGGAGAGATAATTCACCCAGCAGGAAGAAAGTCGCGAGTGTGTTTTCATTAACCGCTCTAAACAGATTCGCTAATACACCCAACCCTCCATGTACACACATTCCATTACAGCCCCAACTTCCTGTTTCTCATCCTGTATCTTTTTTTTTCTTCCTCATCTCCCCTTCTGTTGGCATGGCAAGTTATTTTTCAGTCACGCTTTGTGGACGAAGCTAATCTCTCTTCCGGAGAGAAAACACCTCAGACATGAGCCATTAGCTGATGTAGCCTTTCTGCTAATTAAGATTCTGTTTAGTGGGACCTGACTGGAATGTTAATGTGATAGCTGGCCTAAGGTGACTGAGGCTGGAGTCAGGTGACTGAAAGGAGAGAAAAAAGACAGGGAGAGATAATTCAGGGGAAAAATATTCATGAGATAGCAAACAGTGGTGATTTATGAAGTTTTATTTGAGAGTAAACATAACACAGACGCTAAGTAAGATTCTGGTTTAGCCGTGAGCTGGTGAGAATTAAATCAGGTGATGACAGAGAGAGAAAGAGAGAGAGAGAGAGAGAGAGAGAGAGATTCAGGAAAAGTTGATAGATACCTGACTGCTGAGAAACTAACCTTTGCTAATTTAGATACTGTTTTCGCCACGTTTTTCCTGGAATGCTAATCAGCTAGCTGGTCCTAGCCTCCATTCAGATGACTGAAAGGAGACAGAAAGGAAGAAAAAAGACAGAAATGTTTCAGAAAAAACAACTGATACCAAATATCAGGGTGCTCGTTCACCTTTTCTGAGGTAAAAACCAGGGCTTTGAACCAGAATTTTTTTCCTATTGGTTCGTTCCGAACAGAAAGGGAATTTTAACGTTTCCGGTTTTGGGTTCCACCATTAAATAGACGTTCCCGAACCGGTTAGAACAAAAAAAATTTGTTCCCGGAACGGTTAATTACGTTCCCTGTCAGCTGTTTAACAAATGGCTATAAAATTGTCTCAGTCTCATCCAGCTTAAGCCAAATGTAGGCTAATTCTATTACAACCTTCATTAAATAAGACAAGAAATAATTCAAAACAATTATTATTTCAAATGTTGGCGATTTGGATTCTCAGTACGTCTTCCCATCTACACAAACAAAAAAAGTGCCAAAAATGAAAGATAATTCGTTTAGTGTGTTACCAAAGGCTAGTCAGGCCCTATGCATTGATAGGCTAACAGAGGTTAACGTCATTTAATGTTCGCGAGCCTCTCATTAACGTGGACAAATATATTGATATCGTGTTTGAAATTGACGTTTTTGAATAACGATAGACTGCAATATTTACCTCTTATTTAAGATGTGGAGACGTGATAGTAGTCCACCCTCCCGCTCTCTCCATTCAGTCAGCGAACGTCACACAGGAAGTGAACCCCAGCGGGTCATAGAAACTTGCGCAGGAGAAGAATGACTTTTTTATTTGTAGGCTACGGAAACTTTGAGGAACGAAATAAAAACCGGTATTAACCGGTTACCATTATTTTTAATAAGCGTTTCTGTTCCGGAGCATAAAAAATAATAAAGTTTCTGGTTTCGTTTCTGTTCCATGTGAAATAGAAAAAGCTCCCGGTTTTCATTTTCGTTCCTTGAACCGGTTCAAAGCCCTGGTAAAAACATTCAATAATTTGCTTAAGATTATTTTTAGTCAGGGCTAGCTGGACTAGCATTGAGTCGGTTGCCCTTTTTACACTGATATTTCAGAATATTGCTGTAAAAAAAAAAACTCAGTATATTCCTACGACAGCTTTTGTGATTTACACTGAGCCAAATAATGCCACGCTGGTGCATTTTGACACAGCTTGCTGGCGTTTCGCAACCAGAACCGTGACGCCGAATACAACAGAGCTTTGGGGTCTCAGGTGATGGATTTCATACTTTGTGTCAGAAATATGAACAGAGATGTTTCATAAAAAGAATATCGAGCTGATAGCAAAGCAGCAGTGGTTATGAAGATTTTCTGAGGTAAAATTTTTTAAATGGCATTAAATGAGAGACTGTTTTAGCTGCAGCTAGCTGGATTTAGCATCTGACTGAAAGGAGAGAGAGAGAGAGAGAGAGAGAGAGAGAGAATTTGATGGCAACCTGAAAGTAATGATTGCTCATTAAAATAGTTTTAGCCAGGGCTTTCTGGAATGCTAATGCGCTAGCTGGCCCTAATGTCCAGTCATGTGACTGGATAGAGTTTTAGAAGAATATGTTCAGCTGATATGAAGCTTTTCTTCCTGGAAATCTATGAGCGCTAATTAAGATTCTGTTCAGCACGGCCTGGCCGGAATGCTAATGCGCTAGCTGGGAAAAGAGGGAGAGACAGCAAGAGGTTTTGAAAAAAAAAACGTTCTGTTGAGAACAAGCTTTTCTGAGGGGAAAACAGCACAGAGGCTAATTAAGATTCTGGTTTCGCTGCTGCTAGCTGGCCTGAGCGGATAGTCAGGTGTCTGAGGGGAGAGGAAAAAACATAGCGAGTGAAAAAAAAAATCGACAGAGAGATAAACAAAGATGGAGAGAAACAGCGAGCGATTTGGGAAGAACATGTTCAGTTCGAGTTCAGGGTCAGTCCCGTGCTCGCTGCGAAGTCATTAGCTCAAATTACAGCGCAGCGCCTAAACTCAGGAGCTGCTTGTTGCCCTCCTTCCTCTGCCTCCTGGGAAATCAGGGCTCCATTAGCCCCCCTTCACCCCAACCCCAACCCCTAAACTCGTCTTTCAGAGTATCACCATCGCCTTGGACAAATACTTTCTTTTCTCCCCCTTTTCACTTCAGGAAGATTACGATCTACTGACGGAAAAAAAAGGAACAAAAATCCCTTTTTCCTTTGAAGCTCCTGCTGAGTTTGTTTACACAGAAGTTTACACGGTTAAGTCGGGGTTTTGACACGACTTTCATCGCCTCGAGCCGTTTGCAAGGAGAAACTACATGACCCAGAATCCCTCGGGGACCAAGCAGGGATTGGCTTTAACAGTGTGTGGTGCTGTTAGAGGAAAGTAATCAACGTGATCAAGCGGCGTTCCTGTTCCCACACGTCCTGAAGTGTTTTATTCCTCTTACACCACAGCAGTTTGCCAGCGATTATAATTATGTATTTATGAAATAATGTAGTGACGCATTGTGCTTTTTATCCATTTTTAGTTACAGTACTGTTGTGGGATGTCCATGAAACAAGTTAGCTCGTCTCTAGAAACTAGTACGACTAAAAAAATGCCAACTCCGGACGCCGTATGAAAGAAAGTGCTTTACTGGGTACAACACTCTGACACTGGAGACTCCTTCTATACCAAATGTCACCATATTAATGATTACACAATTTTAAAATTACGTTTACGTAGAGATAATGTTCCTGTGAATGAGCTGTTACTAGAGAAACGGGAACGTATTCGGACCTAATACCATGTGCGATTTTCAGTGACTTAATCACTTCTGACCAATCAGAATCCAGAATTCTGGAGCGCTGTGGGATACATTTCAACTCGGTTCTTCCTTTTAGCTTCCTCTCGCATTCTGCAATGCATTCTGGGTAAGTTATGTATGATGTTGGCTTCTTATCAGGAAAGCCCTGAAGATAGCTGCAGGGATTAATCCGAAGGGCAGGTGGAGAGAAGAAGTGGACAAGGGCGACGCTGAAGCACAGTCGCTCTTTCTTACATTTCCATCTCCACTTTTTAGCAAAGTCTGGTTCAGTCGCTAACTAGGCACGACCTCCTGAAAAAGATGTCATTTGACAGGCAGGATTTTTGCGATCGTGATCGATGAGATGTGTGACACAAAGCAAAGGAAAGCAAAGCAAGAGACAACTAGTGACAGGAAGTGAAATTAGCAAGTGATACGGTGAAGAGGACAGTGAGTGCATGTCAGGACTGTCCCCGTTTTAGAAGCGAGCGCTATCGCGAGCAGGAACTTTTCAAGTGTTTTGATAGAAACGCTACTCGCGTTCTCATATGACCTCGGCAGGAAGGTTATTGTTGGTCAGATGGGCTTCACGTCGCCAAACCCGAAACCGGAGCCAGATGTGTCCTCTTCACTTCTCGAGAGAGGGATAAAAAAGAAAACAGACATTGATCTAGCATACTATTTTTATTCCGGCTGAGACAAATGGCAGAGCGGTGAAACGGCGCTAACATTCGGGCTGTGGCTAGCCAAACCGACGCTTGTGTGGAAATATATTTGATATGGAAGGATAGAAATAGTAAGAACTGCAAACTCCCTCCATTTAGCACCATTCAGCTAGCTGTAGCCTCAGGCTAACCTCACATTCCCACCAGATGGACTATAATTCAGAAGAGTTGATCTTTTTTCTGAATAACTCACTTTATTTATTCTCTCCTTCTCCCTCTGCAGCAATTATTCTCAATTACAGAGACCAGGAGGCTGCATTTAAATAATATTATGATATGATATGACATGATATGATATGAAGCCATCCTTAAAAGAAAAAAAAAGGGATGAACAAACCTAATGATCGAGTTTAAACACTGCGGCGCTTCAAAAAAAAAAAAAGAAAGGCTCATCTGCGTATCTCATTAAGCACACGCTGGATTTTTAAAGTCCACTAATAACAGTAATGATGTGCACTTCAGCTCCCTGTGAAACCGAGCTTCTCTGAAGAACCGCTTCTGATTAACTCAGCCTTCATGGAGATGATAATAATAATAATAATAATAATAATAATAATAATAATAATAATAATAATAATAGGAAGAATAGTATTCAGTGTGCGCAAGAACATGTGTTTATTATCGGAAGAATCTAGTGCTGTTTAATTTTTGCACTGAAATTGCAACCAGGACTTTAGAAACCAGAAATGTACTTTTATCAACCCTGGAAAACAATCAGCGTGTGTTCTGAACGATCGTAATATGAATATTGTAATAAATAAAAACGAGGATGTTGAATATTTATTTATTTGGATTTCTTTTATAAATTTCGCAACTCATAGTTTTGCGAGAATAAAAAATAAGCAAACATTCATTCATTTATTCTAATTATATTATTATTATTTAAAAATTATTCTCCGAAGGTGACGTGAATATCGGAGAATAATAACTGAGACGAGGTTGAGGTTATTATTCACCGATATTCACTGAGCCTGAGGCAGATAACTGTTTTAATATAAATAGACAAATGATTATTTCCCCCCCCAAAAAAAATTTCAATCTTCAAAAGCGGGATGTAAATGTTATAACTTTGCGGCACAGACTTGTGTCACTTATCGACGCCGAGTCACATAAAATCTTTTGTTTTGAAATCGATAAAATAAATCACAGCTCCACGTTCCCTTTGAATAGTTTTCGACCAAACTTCGGAGCATCTTTAATGCTTTTATATTTTAGGAACAGCAAAATAATTCCTTCATCATTTGTAATTCTTCCTCACTTACGAAGAATGATGAAGCGATCGGCCGCCATTTTGCCGAGTCACTCGAGGTGATAATTGAGAAACGGCCTGAATTTCTCGACCAGTCAGAGCACACGATTTCCTGTCATCACCTCCATATTTATACTTATCACTATTAATGAATGAATGTGCATCGTAATCAAGGGTTTTTAAAAGATATGTCTTTTATGTCTCTAGAAACGTTATGTGATTGTGAATATAGATATCAGTAAACTGAAAATAATTAACGAAATATATCCAAGAATTGCGATTTTAACAATCATGGAATATCATCACATACTGTGGATGTGAAATAAGTTCAAAGAAGGAAACAATGATGAAAAGAAATGAGCCTGATTATTAATATTTATGTTTATTCGGAGCATTTTCAGGAAACTGTGATAATGTGATGATTAGCTTGTGGACTTGTGTTATTTTTTATAAATATAGTTGAACAATTAACACATTGCAAGCACACACACACACACACACACACACACACACAGTGGTGCTGTCAGACACACCGTCGCCTCATGCTCACATTAGCGAGGACGCCGTTAATCCTGTGAGCGAGAGCGGTGAGACGCCCGGACTGTTCTTCTCGACACCGCTGCTTCACTTTAAGGCCTGAAACAAAGTGGCTCTGTGTCTTGTTAAACCACTAAACCCTGCAAATTAAAGGCGAAATCCCCTCAGGGATGAGTTTCCTTCTCTCCCTTTCAACCCTCCTCTCTCTCTCTCTCTCTCTCTCTCTCTCGTTCCCTTCATGATCGTGACTGTTTCCATTTCCAAAACAAAAAAGTGTCACTGATTCGCTCCAAAAGTCTCTTGTGATCCATTTTTCTGCTAAAAATCATCTTAATCTGTAACTTCCCATAAATCTGACCATCATTACGTTAGATTTCATTTGCCAGTTTGTGTAATATCTATTGGAAGGGATTTTTGAAAACTAGCGTTACAGTAGTTTTTATTAACTCGCTTACTTTGTTAGAAATCTGTTCCGGGATGTTCGACACACAATTCGGCACATACTTTTTACGGAATTAAAATATCTTCATCCGTTCTTGAGATATTACAAATCAAAGATTGAAGAAACGGCTTAATTTTTAGAAAACAGCTGTAATATTCTGTATGAGGATCACATGATCCAAAATGGGCCTCAAAATGAGATCAAATGTTTTTTTATTTCTTTATAACTTTTTATTTTTCAAGATATTTACATGGAAATTGGCAGCACATAGATTGTTGTATACTGAATACAAAGTTGAAAAATTAATAAAAACCAATTATGCAAATTAGTATTCAATTTGTATTAATTATGTTGATTTAGGTAAAAAAACATGAAATCAGTACACTCAGTTAAAAAGTACTAAAAGATTATTTCTAATCCCCTCTTTGTGCTCTGTAGGCCTTTGTATTTCTCAGTAGATCCTACTCGGGTTTATATGAAAGAATATAAATGATTATTTCGATTAATTTTCACGGCTTTCAAGGCGAACCTTGAAAAAATTGCCTAATCCACATCCAATAAACAATTCACATGAACTCAACTGAAATCGACACTCGTGTTTCTGACTTCTGTTTTTTTTTAAATCTCATTCCGACCACTAAGATCTCAATATTTTTCATCAAAACAACTCCAATTATATTCGAAAATAGTTATTTATTTACATGAATCAGTTTGATTTGAAAAAATAAGTAGGCAAAGCTATGAAAACTCACTTCAAAGTCTCGCGTGAATCATAACATCATAACTAGCAGACGGAAAATGTTGCTGAATCCTTCATCAGAAACAGTGAGAGCGAGAGAACATCCCTATAAAAGTGATCTGATTGATATTGATGAGTAATCCAGTGGGAAACCGATCAGGAGAGAGAGAGAGAGAGAGAGAGAGAGCCTGAGCGCTTTCCCATGACTCAAAAAGAAAAGCACTGGCAGTTTCCCGACATCCCGCGAGCAGAGTTTTTACTCTGTTGTACCGACTTCAACCTGCCGTTCCTCCCAAAGCACTGAACAGATCTTAACCAGATCCATTTCTCTGGAAAGCAGAGATTATAAGCTTTTTAATGATAGAAAATATTCAAGAGTTAATCAGTGACAGGTTTGGAAACTTTGTTGAGCGTCTGCATGGACAATTTTCACAGCGCAGCCAGCGAGCGTCTGATATGCCGAACACAATATTACTGTTTTGTTTGTGTTTGTAGATTTTAAGAAATGAGGTCATGGGCAATAAGTATGGAAAAATTTCACGACTGTGATAAAAGGAGAAAGAACTCAGGAGTGACGGTGGATGTTGAACTCAACGGGTGAGGCGTGTGTTTGGTCTGTCGTTGGGTGGGAAGCGAGTGAATATGGAATTTGTATCTTTACCCAGTACCCTCAGTGAAATGTGGAACCAAGATGAATAAAAACACGCTGTGGGACGGACCTCTGTTCTTCATACATCGCAAAGTAAACGACATCTGGTTGGACAGATTTACAGTTTGTATTCATTCCAGAGATGCAAATTCAGTTCTTCAAACTTTCTCCACAGTTCTGATTGGCTGATTTATTTCAAACAAATGCACTGTCACATTCTGGAGAGCATGTATTGTATATCTCTCGACCTGAAACCATGATCAGCGACTTCGCATTTAGTGAGTGCAAATTGTAAATACTTCCAGTGAAATGTGCAGTTTGGTTTAATGTAGCTTCGGTTAAGTTTTGCAAAATTTTGCAACTTTATTCATGCTCAATTTAAAATATTGCTTTTTTTTCTTTCAAAACCATCAATGTGATTTATTTAATTTATGTTAAAATGCTAACATCGCACTTAAATTAAATATGAGTATCTGTAGTTCAGGACTGAACCCTGAAACTAAGCTGCTTGTTGAAATCATTCGCACAAAGTGAATTAATTCGAGGACTCGAATTTAAAAACAATTATACGCATTATATGAACATGAACACGAATTATAATCATTCAGAATGATACAACTAAACTTATCATGACATATTAGAAAGTAACAATAAATAAATAAACAGAGCTGAGGGAGGGAGTAGTAATATTCAGAGGGGAAAAAAAACCCTCAGGTTTTCTGAGATTAAATTTGGAAATTTACGAGAAAAAAAGTGTTTTTGGTTCAGGAACCAGATCACTTCAGTTTGTGAGCTTGGATCGAGGTGTTCACACAGCAGACGTCGTGTCTGAGTTGAGATTTACAGGAAATGAAGTCTTTCCTCTTTGATTGCTCAATATAAAAGAATAAAGTGCAAAGGGGTTGTTAACTGTGTTTCCCAGAATGCACTGCAGCCAGGAAGCAGGAGAGGTTTTGTCCCCCCCCCCCCCCCCCCCCAAACATTGTGACTTCTTAATCTTGGAATTTCCAACTTTTTAATCTCAGAATTTCTGAGGTTTTTTTCTCACAAATTTATGACTTTATAATTTCTGAGAATTTCTGAGTCGTTTCTCGGAAATGTCCAAAATTTAATCTAGGAAATTTTGAGTTTTTTTTCTCAGGATATTACCCTCCACCTCAGGTCCATATTTTAATCTACAATGTCCCTCATACACAGTCATAATAATAATAATAATAATAATTATAATAATAATAATAATAATAATTTTCATAATTTGCACAAATGTACAACTTTTTTTTAATGTAATAATATTTTCCCTGTATTTATTCTTTGAGGATAAATATGTCTCTCTCTCTCTCTCTCACAGGACTCATGTGTCTCTGCCGACTCACTCAGGGACATTAGTCCCTTCTCATTTAATCACTCGCCCTCGCTTGCTCAACTTTCATTTCATTAAAGGCACTCAGCGATTCAGGCCAGCTGCTTGGCGGAGGACGAGGTGAAGAAAGATTGACACTCAGCATAATTCCACCACTTCATTATACTTCCGCTTTCTCCTCCATCTTTCTCTCCGTGTCGAAATGCAGAACAGAACATTGCGTACTTAATCGGTTACATGATCCATGACAATATTTCAGCACTAATGGAGTCACAGTTGTCCTCAGCTTGTGACATGGTTAAAAAACTGATCTTTTTCTTTTGTTTTTAAAGAAATACAAAATGAATAAACAAATCTTTTGTCACTGTGGGTGGGGCTTAAATTTCCTCAATCAATAATACGTCCAGTAAGATATCATTACACTAGGTTGCGTCATATTAGCTATCAAATAATACTTGCGAGCAAACTTGTCTACTGGTTTTACTTTCGATAAAAAATGACATTTGCGAACTTGCGAGTGAATAGCTCGCTGTTTACTTGCATGAGTACATGTACTAAGTAGGTGCCTCTATCTAGGGACATAGGGAGGGAAATAATGACACTATGTAGAACTTTATGGGTCGTAACAAAGAACTCTGAGGGATTCAGCTACCTAGATCATATCTAGGTGCCCTACATAGGGAGGAAAATAATGGCATTGATGGAGAACTTTATGGGTCCTAATAGAGAACCCTGAGGGATTCTGGTCATATTCTCTTTTCATCTTTTCATGAAAGCTGTGAATTTCTAGATCCTTTGACTGATAATGGAATATACTGTAGGTCCCATGGAGTGTCAAATACAGAGGATTTTGTTCCCGATATAGAGTGATGTTGATAATTATTGGCACCTTTGGCAAAGATGGATAAAAAAACGATTTTTTTTTTTTTTTGGGGGGGGGGGGGCCCATCTGGTAACCTGATCCTGAAAATATGAAAGAAAATTAAATTTAAAATTTATGTAAATGATAAATACCAAAATAAGAATTGGAGATAAAATATTGGCACCTCCACCCCAGTAAGTCCAAGTTTGTAACCTTAGTCCAATAATACTTGGATGGGGAAATTTCCTCATGTTCACAATCGGGTTACGTGCCTGCTGAAGCTGATTTTCTTTCAAATCACCTGCATTTTGTTCAGAATTTTCTTGAGCATATCTGAGACAGGTGTTTCATTCGGGACTCAAACACTGCCTTTCAACACAAGCGCTCATCTTTCAACTTAGAAAAAAATCAGGGATAGAAAATAAGGACTGGAGAAGGAAATGTGCTGTTAAAAGTAAAAACCGTGAGTCGAGTGATGAAAAGTGATGTTATTTTGTGCCTGACAACACAAAACATGGCTCTGAACTCTTGGTTCATGCTGCCCCCTCTGTGAGAAAGCCCAAACCTGGACTTCCTGTCTGAAAAGTGAATGAGCGCCGCAGCTGAAACAGCAGCACAGCGTCATGGTTGGAGTGGAGTGTAGGATTTCAGAGATTTCAGAGAAAGCGTGCGAGAGCCCTGCAGCCTGCTCCCGTCCCCAGGGGTGTCTGCTGTGCTCACAGAGTCAGGGGGTGAAAAATTCGAAGGGCGTACAAGCTGGCGATCAAAGTGAAAACTTTACATCAAGGTTCCTTAATTCCAGCTCGTCATAACATTCTCGTTCGCACTTGTGTTCACTACGGGTGTGTATTTGTTTACGTTCACACACGTCTCTGCCCTTGGCTCGAACCATCGCACCTGTTTTTTTTCCCAACATACCACAAAAACACACTCAGGATACCCACAATGCTCTTCGTTACCAGCAAAAGTGTTTCATTGCGTCTGTAAACGTTACACCGTTCCTCCTACGAGCACTCAGAATGAGAGCGAAACACTGGCTAATGAAATGAAATGAAAAGAAGCCTGTGAGGGAATTTGCTCATATTTCCTTGTTGACTTTGGGAATTTTTTGGCGAGGCCACACATAACGAAGCGGGCCAAGAACGGAGATGGGAGAACTTTAATTAAAAGCTTGTCACGTCAACTCTGCAGGCTCTTTGCTAGCAGAGTTTTGGAAACACGCCCGGTTTTGAGGATTTCTTTTTTTTTTTTTACAGTGACTCGTTTGACAATATTAAAAAGAAGAAAACAGTACGAGTCAGGAGAGTTAATGTTAAGTGTGTACATGTGCTTTCTGGCATCAGTTGCAGCAAATTCTTCAAGAGAATGATTTTGCGCTCTGTATATATGAGGGTTATTGAGTGAAATTTTTTTTTTTTTTCAGATTTTCACCACGGTACGTTCTCCTCATCTACACACCCCATCCATGCCCTTGATCCGAGATGATACGCTGTGATTAAGTTTTAATAAAGCCCTGATGAAAAGATCTTAACAGTGATGTGACGTGAATCCGGGCCTCGCAGGAATCGGTCTCGTGGCCCGGATCGTTAAAACGGCATCGTCATTGGCTGGAGCGATCGGCTGTGTCTGACTCGATCTGATTAGGTGTAAACGAAATGTTCGTCTGGTGTCGCGACGTGTTAGAGGGATGAGTGGAAGAGCGTGTTTTTATTATTTTATCTTTTTGAACTGAGCGCAAGATATCCTGCACATGATGATCCACTTTCGATTCAGTCCGACTGCAGCTTCACGACCATCTGAGCTGCTGCTCGAGAAAATGAATCAATACCTTCTGACCAATCAGGATCTTGAATTCAACGGCTCTGCTGAATACATCCTGAAAACACATTGATGTAGGAAACAACTTTTGGCTCATTGTGTGTGTGTGTAATCCTATGTTTTAGGAGGTGCAATCGTACATGACCCCTTACTGGGTTGGGTGGCACGGTGGTGTAGTGGTTAGCACTGTTGCCTCACAGCAAGAAGGTTCTGGGTTCGAGCCCAGCGGCTGACAGGGGTCTTTCTGTGTGGAGTTTGCATGTTCTCCCTGTGGGTGTGCTCCAGTTTCCCCCACAGTCCAAAGACATGTGGTTTGGTTAACATGGGGCAGTCTTGGGCTGAAGTGCCCTTGAACAAGGCACCTCATCTCCAACTGCTAATTAATTGCCAGCAAACTGAAAAATGCTGCTTACAGAAGTAAGTCCAGGATTCAACCTTTTACTGCAGTCGTAGCTTTAAGTGTAATCGGGATCAGATCCTAGCAGCTCAGTACACTGTTTGGGATTGATTTTCACCCATTCTTCCTGACAGATTTGCTCCACGTTCTTCCAGTTCCTCTCCTGTGTTGCTTTGGGCTCGTGTTTGGGATGTTCCGAAAGCTGAAGTTTCTCCCAAGCTCAAGGGGTTGTCTTGTCATCACCCCCTTGTTTTTTGCTCCATCCATTTTGCTCAAGACCAAGTTTTGAAGATGAAAAGCATCTCGAGTGTACAATGCCACCACCACCATGTTTCATTCCACAGACGATGTTTACTGAGGAACGGCCTGCGTTACTTTTGCACCACACATCAGGCTTTGAAACTTGCTCGATCTTGGTCTCATCAGAATGATTGTTGGGATCATCGTGGCTTTCCTTGCAGGTCTCTGTCTTGTGTCTGTGCCAAGGTTTAACGGAGAGTCTTGTCGAGGTGCTGTGATGCAGCTTCCACTTCCTGATCTTATCGACCTTCTCTTTAATTTTCATTTTCCGTTCATCTGACGTGGTTTTGGTCCAAATTTTCTCAGGCGCATCCTTGTTAAGATGATTTCTTTCATCTGGAGTTTCAACCTGGTTGCAGACCGATGATTATTTTTGACTTAATTATTCAGACAAATCTGATGAATTCCAAAGGGGGGGTTAAATACTTTTGCAAGTTCCTGTATATCGGGAGTGGGTGACTGAATTAAACACACTGTGTTGTGGTGCTATATATGTTGGAGAAGATTTTCTGTTCATCTTCAGGAGTGGGAAGAGGAATCCTCAGTCCTCACTCTGGAGAGGACACGTAGTGCACTAGGTGGGGTGTAGGGTCTAGGGCGTAGGGTGCAGGGTGTGAGAGCCGTTTCTTTCCTCCACAGTGACACTCGTGAGTGATGTGTGTTTGAAGCATGAAGAAAGCCTCATCTGACAGCCGACTAATTGCATATTTTTCATTCTGAAGTCCACAAGTGACTGACAGTCAGTGGAGATACGGTCCGTCTCACGTTTCTGTTCTTGCCTCAAGAATTTCTGTAAATAAATAAAACACAGCCTGTAAAAATGTATCATCGTGGTGCTATCTCTCCGTCAAATATCCTACAGGAGTTTTACAGGTGGGAGGTTATCAAAGCCCAGTGTTCGACACCGTCAAACTCGCCCAGCACCCCAAGTAGCGATTTGTCAAAATGAATTGTGGTCAAGAACACTATTAATAACTTTCCCTGACGGAGAAAAGGAAGAGAAAAACAGCAGTGAGGCCCTTTTTCACTCTCAAATCCAGAGTTAACGAAAACTCTGCAGTCGTTCAGAAATGTTCCCCTGCAGGCGCATGATTAATGGCAGCTTGGCAGCTATGACAATTTATCAACGTCACTCTGAGCAGCTGATATTTCAGCAAGCACAGGTTTATATCACTGCACTCGTTCAAATATGTGATCGTTTCTATAGTAACGGCTCACGGGGCGTGTACAGTGAGCGCTCTATGTTTACGGTTTCAAAACATTGTCAATGTTTCGAAGTTTTGTGTTTATTTTTTTATGGAAGGAGTCTCCAGTGTCCGGTGTTCTCCCAGACATTCCTCTGAATGTTCTCCTGGACATTCTACTGGATGTTCTCATGGACGTTCCTCTGAACGTTCTCCCAGACATTCCTCTGGACGTTCTCCCGGACGTTCCTCTGAATGTTCTCCCGGATGTTCGTCTGGACATTCTCCCGAATGTTCATCTGAATGTTCACCTGAATGCTCTACTGGATGTTCTCCTGAATGTTCCTCTGAATGTACTCCAGGACATTCTACTGGATGTTCTCCCAGGCATTCCTCTGGATGTTCTCCTGGATGTTCCTCTGGACATTCTCCCAGACATTCCTCTGAATGTTCTTCTGAATGTACCTCTGAATGTTCTCCTGGACATTCCTCTCAATGTTTGCCTGAACATTCTACTGGACATTCTCCTGGATGTTCCTCTGAATGTTTTCCTGGACATTCTCCTGGACGTTCCTCTGAATGTTTGCCTGAACATTCTACTGGATGTTCTCCTGGATGTTCCACTGAATGTTCTCCAAGATGTTCCTCTGAATGTTCTCCTGGACATTGTCTGGATGTTCTCCCGGATGTTCCTCTGAATGTTCTCCTGGATGTTCTACTGTACATTCTCCCGGACATTCCTCTGGACGTTCTCTCAGAAGGAGGCTCCAGTGTCGGAGCTTTGGAACAGTCAGTAGTAAAGCTGTCACCTGAAGTTTGGTGAGAGAACATAAGCGAGAAGAAGTTGTTTTACTGACATTAAATGGACCTGGAAATGGATAAAATGTGCATGTTGTTCTTTAAATAACAGAAAACTGTCATTTTTGGCAAATTGTTGTGGTGTAAGAGGAATAAAACATTTGCTGTTCAAGGAAAATAACCGGTGGTTGGTAACACCACTTCATAACACCACCATGGCTTGGTTTCATCCTGTAACGCCAAGATGAACGTCATCAGTAATTTATCTGATTTTGTCATTAAAATAAAATCAGTGAAATGTCAGTGCAGACTGCAATGACGCAATGATGCAGGGCAATGTGACACATCAGGCCAAAAAAAAAAAGCTTAAAATGAGATGTGAGAAAGAATGCTTGATGTGGATCAGAGAATATGGACATGGTTATGGAGATAAAATGTGGATATTTAAGTTCAGAGAGAGTATTTTATAAGAAATAATTCCATTCAAAATGGTGTGGGGAGCACAAACTTTTGAATCAATTCCCTTTTTAATAATGGAGGGATGACTTTAGAACCAAGTGCATGGGTTGGTTTCTTGATTTTGATGAAGGGTGCAAAAACTTTTGCACTCCCAAGCCATATCTTGGTGATTATTAATGAAAGAAACTGCAGGGAGTATTTCTTTCTTTCTTTATTTATTTAACTTATTCTCCAAGACATTTCTCTGGACGTTCCTCTGAATGCTCTCCTGGACGTTCCTCTGAATGTTCGCCTGGAAATTCCTCTGAATGTTCTCCCAGACAGTCCTTTGGATGTTTTCCACTCGTTTGTCTTCTCTGATGTTTTGACACTGCTAAATGAGGAGCCTGGGGTGACCGGGGCGAGTAAAATCTCGCTCCACACGCGTCATTAAAGTGTCATGTGAGGAGAGTTATTCTGCTGCTGTATAAAATATATTTATTCCATTGATTGGCTGTGACTGGAGGCCATCTTGTGGATGGAGACTCGATTCTCAGAGTATCGATTGTGGAAACATCTTCTCCGTTCTCCGTTAATTTCATGGTTTCCAAGCAACGAAGATTCTCCAACACAATTACCGACATGGTGATATATCAGTGGGACGATATATTTTTATAATATTATGACTTAAAAGTAAATATCTATTTCATTTTTCAACACTAAAATCTACACAGTGTCGTTCTGAGGGATATGAACCGGACACCACACGGATTTTTCTGGATGATGGAAAGCATTAAAGAAATAATTATGTCTTTAAATGATAAATTGGACCGAATCTCTGACTTGACTCGAGCTGAACTGTGTTTTTGGAATTTTTTTTTTCTTATTGATTTGGTTCATGACTTGGTGTGATCAGAGGACCAGAGAGTAATAGAATTAAATAAATAATATCTAATATTTTAATGTATCTATACTTCAACCTCAGCATTAACCATATATATATATTTTTTTGCATTTTAAATATCCTCCTTTTAAAAATTAAAACACTATATATTAATGTTTTTGTAAAAATAATACAATGGTTTTGGTTCATCTTGGTTCCTCTTATTCTTTTTCTTTTTGAAATTATTGATTTTTTAAACCAGTAATTTAAAAATGTTTGTGTCATTGTAGAGTTACGCTCCTCCTGTCTTTAATACAGGAAATTAAATTCAGAAAAAAAAGGCAAATATTTGATGCTGAAAATCTTTTTAGGCTGAAAACAGAAAGGTCGACTGCCATTTTTGGAAAAACGCAGATTTCCTCGGGATTAATCTGAACAAAATAAAATGTAAACACAACATAATGATTTTACCTTTACGCCAAACCTGCTTATTATTGCACTTTTATCAACATATGTTTATTTTTTTAACTTTTTTTTTCATTTTTCTTCTATTTATATGTTTATTGGGTGGTCATCAACATTAGGGATCGACCGATATGTTTTTTTCAGGGCCGATACCGATTATTATGGAATTGGGATGCCGATAACCGATATGTGCAACCGATAAATGTCTCATCTCATCTCATTATCTGTAGCTGCTTTATCCTGTTCTACAGGGTCGCAGGCGAGCTGGATCCTATCCCAGCTGACTACGGGCGAAAGGCGGGGTTCACCCTGGACAAGTTGCCAGGTCATCACAGGGCTGACACATAGACACAGACAACCATTCACACTCACATTCACACCTACGCTCAATTTAGAGTCACCAGTTAACCTAACCTGCATGTCTTTGGACTGTGGGGGAAACCGGAGCACCCGGAGGAAACCCACGCGGACACGGGGAGAACATGCAAACTCCGCACAGAAAGGCCCTCGCCGGCCACGGGGCTCGAACCCGGACCTTCTTGCTGTGAGGCGACAGCGCTAACCACTACACCACCGTGCCGCCCTACCGATAAATGTAAACATTATAATTCACATGAAATTAAACATAGCACACACTGACACAGACCTTCATATCCATGAAATGTATGTTTAATTGTAAAATTGAACATGAAATTTTGTGCAGGGAGATGCCAGCAGCATTTGTACAATAAAGTCAAACATTAGTTAGAATAAAATGAGAAATAAAATAATAATAAAATAAATATTCACCAATAAAAAAATAAATCACTCCCTACTATATTACAGCTCACCATTTTGAGTGGAAAATAAATGAAAATACACTCTGGATTCTTTTACACTAGGAACTAAGTAAGACTTACCAACTTCAAGTAGCTTTTAAATAACAAATCAAGTGTAGGGAGCTGCCTGCAGCATTTTTTAAAAAGTAAAATCAAACATAAAGTCGGCTATCACTCCCTACTATGTAACAACTTAACAAGTAACCATCTACATTCTAATGCTTTTAATGCCCAAGCCTAATATTCCCAATTTAGGAGGATTATATTGTAGTGAAGGAAGCATTACATGTAGTTTCAGCGAGACTAGTTGGTTGTAGGCTAATTCAAGTGCTTCCTTCCGTAAGCTAAGTTTGCCTGGCTACACAGATGCAAATGGACAATTTTAACGAGTAGTAGATGAAGAATGTAAACATATAATGATGGTTGTGCTTTTGCAACTTGTGTGTTTGTGACTTATTGCAGCAAAAGCAGCGTGTCCTTACCTTGAAGTGGGATCTGCTTCTGCCCAAGTGCCTGTACGGCCGCCTTGAACAGTTCACAGCGTTTAGCTACGCGTGTTGATTGGCTGTATCCCTTGTGCCGCTTCTGCCCGAGTGCCCGTACGGCCGCCTTGAACAGTTCACAGCATTTAGCTACGCGTGTCAATTGGCTATATCTCTTGTGCCAAACAAATCAGATGTTGTGGTGGGCGGGACCGTGTTCTTGAACTCAGAGAGGCGAGTGCAGGAAAGGACGTGCAGTGACAGTCGCGTTATGAACGAAATGGCTGCAAAAAGGCATGTTATCGGCATATTGGTGGAAATTATGGCTGATACCGATAACCCTAAAAATGTGCAGAATATCGGCCCGATATATCGGCCAGGCCGATTATCGGTCGACCCCTAATCAACATATCGAAACAATTTGAAATAAAAGATCTATCTTTGTGAATCTAGCACACTTTCGATCTGTGTGAATAATCTACAGAAAAATACATTTACAAAAGAGATTTCTTTTTTAGTTTTTTTTTAAAATCCATGTAGAAAAACCCAACATATGACTAATAAATACATGAAAACTGCACACACACACAAAAAAAAGCCTTTTGCAAATCCCTGATTTTGACTGCCGGTGTATTTTCCGGGGTCTTGTTCGGACACGCTGCTGATTTTCCCCTCCGTGACTGTGACAGGGAGAAAAACTGCCTTGCTAGTCTGGTTAGAGGCTTTGAGAGATTTAGCTTCTTATCGTGAAACCCGAGGGGACATGTGTCCCTTTGCTGTCACATCTCTCACACACACACACACACACACACATGCACGTGAAAGCGGAACGGGTCCAGAGGCTGTGTGTGTGATTGATGGGTGAGGGGACCAATCTGCTCCATGACCCCTCAAATGGGTGGCCCCTGTAGGGCAATAGCTGGTCAATTGTCAGGGCAAAATGCACAAGTGTGCACTACAGCTGCGAGGGAGAGAGTTAGACCTCGAACCCTGAGCTGTACATTAAATACATTCCTGCTCCGTCTCCTGCGGGAACGCTGAGGCTGGAGAATCTGTTCCATCGTGTGAGTGCGGTTCTCAAAATATAAATATAAACCTGTTTTTTCCTCAATTTATCTGCTTTATTCAAGTCACCTGTTATTATTTAAATCAATATCATAAAAGAAAATATACTCAGACCTTTACCTTGATTTGCTCCCCCCCCGAGATATTCCAGAGGACAAATTTCTTGGCATTGCGATTGACAGAATTTGCTTATCACGTTTTCCTGAAACACCCTGGAGTTCATTACCTCGCCTTTACATCCTCACTTATGTACATTGTGGTGTTTTTTTCTTTTCATTTTTATACATAGAAACATTAATTCACTCAAATCAGCTCAGAAGGCCAGTTGATACGTCTCTGTCGACTCTGTGCTGTACGGCAGGGGCTCTCAACCTTTTCTGCACCTATTCCTACTTGTAATAAGTCGGGGCCCATTAAAAAAGATCCCCAATTATTTTGGCTCATCTATTCTGTTAGAATCTAATAATCTACTATAAAGTATATTAATGGGATGCAACATCAGTCCCTGTTACAGATGGGAACCCAGGAATTAAATAAATACAATAAAAACAAACTGTTTTTAATTGTAGGTGTTGTATTTAAAACTGGATGGATGTTCCAGAAGCCAAACCATTCACACAGGTTATTCTCAGTCAAAAGGGATTAATGATCTAAAAGTGGAGTCTGGTCCATGAACACAAGAACTTATTGCCATATTTGTGTTCAGCAAACAAGCAAGTTATTAAAACCAAGAATTTCACTCAAAAGAAGTGGATAAAGAACCTACTCAATGGGATTAGATCCTTACACATTAACAAAGAAGGATTTTTCCTACGAGTTGGATAATTATCCATCTGTTGAGTTCCCGGACATCTCAAACAACCTGGTGCTGCAGACATCGTTCTACACGGACCCATCCATCCATTTTCTGCCGCTTATCTGCATCCGGGTCGCGGGAGTAGAAGCCTAAGCAGAGCAGCCCAGACTTCCCTCTCCCCGGCCACCTCCACCAGCTTTTCTGGGGAAATACCGAGGCGTTCCCAGGCCAGCCAAGAGATGAAATCTCTCCAGCGTGTCCTGGGTCTGCCCCGGGGTCTCCTCCCAGCAGGGCATGCCCAGAGAACCTCCCCTGGGAGGCATCCAGGGGGCATCCTAACAAGCTGCCTGAACCATCTCAACTGATTCCTTTCGATGTGGAGGAGCAGCAGTTCTACTCTGAGTCTCTCCCGAATGACCAAGCTTCTCACCCTGACTCTAAGGGAGAGCCCAGCCACCCTGCGGAGAAAACTCATTTCGACTGCTTGTATCTGCGATCTCATTCTTTCGGTCACTACCCACAGCTCGTGACCATAGGTGAGGGTGGAAACGTAGATGTACCAGTAAATTGAGAGCTTTGCCTCAGTGACACACAGATGAAAACTTGGAAGAGCATGGAGGAGAACAACTTTTTATGTGCATCTGGGTTAAAGATCTGGGGATCAGGACACTACAAGATAGACGGCGGAAGATGGATCTACCGGTAAGTGCAGGAAGAGTGTTTATTAGCAGACGTGAGATTTACAAAAACAAAACACAAACGAAAGCAAAGCAGAATCATAAAACAGAGGATTTAAACAGCGTTATAAACGTGGCCAAAAACAAATGTGACAGGGATAATGATAATACTTCGCAATGCCTCTGTGGAAACAGCGTCCGTATCCGTGCACGCCGATTGTGCTCAAATCAGTATCAGGTGTTTCTCATAATGACTGGGTCCGAAGCTCACACACATTGTGCTCTGTGAGTGAGCGTGGCCACTCGAACTGCGCCACACTCAAGTGCACAAAGGCATGACAATCAAGTGTTCACCTGCTGTGTGACCACAACTTTTAGCTCACGTGTATATCACCAAAATGCCTCATTTTAATTGATAACCCATCACAAAGCATCGTGAGCTGGAGTGTGACCGTAGCTGAATGAGGCAGATGTGACGTCAGATGCAACCCAGCAGTTATACCCTACTACGAGTAAAAATTAGCTTAAACTTGAAAAAAAAATTGCGGCCCACTAGATTGCGCTTCGTGGCCCACTAATGTGCCGCGGCCCAGTGGTTGAGAAACACTGCTGTAGGGTACGGCATAACTGTGTCCCCAAACCATCGCCTGACATGCAGAAATGTAACTCCACATCATGGCAACGCAGACCACAGCAACCGTGAGTAATCGGTTGTCTTGGTTGCATCGCATTTCCTCCGACATGTTTCCAGTTGCTCTTTCTTCTCTGAGAAAATCGGAAATCTACGCTCATGATATTGCGTGAATATGAACCTATAAAGTGTGAGGCTCTGTCGCGGCGGTCGATCGTTAGAGCGGCATGTAATCCTGTGGAGTTAAACAAGATCGCGTTAATTTTGTGCCTCATTCCTGAGAGCGCAGTGGGACTTTCGCCTCGAGTCACTCGTCCTGCTGAATACAGATGAGTTAAAGCACTTCGGAATTCGCTTGGTTAAGAATGAATCTTGCGAAGTTTCTTTTCCCACCAAGAAATTTGTTTTAGAATAATTTTTCTGTTTATTATTCCGAATCTGATCTGTGGAACTCCTGTTCCGCTCTTCTCCTGCGTGTCAAACCAGGAAATCCTGGCGTGTTTCATGCAACAGTGCCTCCTAGAGGAGACATACCTCGTGTGTAAGGATAAATACTCCACCCTGAACGAGCGTCGACGCCGTACATACAGAGGAGATTCTGTACAGCAGTATAAAACAGCTTTCACTCAGATGAAATCAAATTAACTCGGTTCAAAAGTGCTTGAGTGCTCACACATGTAGCTTGAGCAATATTATATTTTTACGATCCTGATATTCCAGTCAAGGGAATTCCAAGTGGAAATTTTGAGACGTTTTTAAAAACACAAGCTAATACTTGAAGAATTGAATAAGGACAACATCTCATCTCATTTCATCTCATTATCTGTAGCCGCTTTATCCTTCTACAGGGTCGCAGGCAAGCTGGAGCCTATCCCAGCTGACTACGGGCGAAAGGCGGGGTACACCCTGGACAAGTCGCCAGGTCATCACAGGGCTAAGGACAACATTATTACACTTAAAACAACAATTTACCCTCAAAAAGGTTCACTCTCATGCGCTAAAGGGTTGCTGATTTCTGTAGGACCAGGCTTGGAGTACTCGTGTCCGACTCGTGCCCTAATTTTAAGGACTCGTGACTCAAATTGGACTTGAGCACTGATGACTCGGATTTGGACTCGGATTCGTGCATTAACTGCATTCAGACTCGTGAATTGGAGACAAGGACTTGGATTTTTTCTTTATTTTTTGTAACATGCCATAATCATTTGGCACAAGATATTTATATTTACATCAATATTAATTTTTATACAATATAATTCCGTGCAAGAGAATGCACATTCACCTGTTCGTACGTCATGTTCAGGAACAAACTAATGTTAACGGTGCTAAAATGCCTGGAGAGAACGCCACTAGGATTGTCCGCTTTGCTTATACAGACTTCTTGTGCAGTGGGAAAAAATGCATTGCTCTGTGTTCCATATGTAGAAGAACTATCGAGGAGACGACCTCGAACATCAATCGCCATTTGGCGAGACTCCACCCAGAGAAGGAAGTGATATGCTATGTTCATTGCTCTGTTGATAGTGGGCAGGGCTTGCTTGCTGAGCAATGAACTAGCTAGTGTTAACCCTCTCTCATGTAATTTGCCCTGTTGATAGTGGGCGGGGCTTGCTGAGCGATGAACAAGCTTTTTATCTGTAGCCTGTTCACTAAAATGGGGCAGTCGAGCTGTAACGTTCGTCCAACACAGTAGCAGAGACGCTTTCACGTAAAGGCAGCAACAGACACCGTCACATAGTGCCGTTGGAGTCTTGTTCTCGGACTCGACTCAAAATTTTCTTTCATGACTTGGACTTGAACACTGGGGACTCGAGACTTAAGGTTTAGTGACTCGACTACAACACTGCGTAGGTCGATACAACGGCGTAATGAGGAGGAAAAAAGACGAGGTTCAGTGGCTGTTGCGATCGTTAGCTGGTTTAATTTGTCAAGCAGGCGAGCAAATCCTTGCTAATCAAACAAGTCGCACGGAACTAATATCGTCATATCTGTGAGGTATGTGCTGATAATTTTATTAGCAAGGATTTCATTCAACCAGCTAACTTTTGCGATAGCCACCAAGCCAAATCATTTTCCTTTTCCCCTCCTCTCTTTACTTTATTGTATAATTTTGCGATTTTTAACATTTTTTTTGCGAACTAGATTTTTTTGTCCACCATGTGATGCGGTTCCGACTCTCAGTGACCGTTCCTCATTAAAAAGAATTATTTAAAAGCTCTTTCCATCAGACTCGAGAAATGGTAAGAATGCAAGAACTGTTTCCCTCCCAAAGATCTCCTGAGGAATCCTTGTGTCTTTTGAAACAGAAAGCAATTTTAAAAACATGCAACTGTTCTGGAGAAACGTCTCGAATATCATAAACATGGAGGAACCGTGGAGCCCACAGTGCACTTTCCTTCCCTTCAGATTTAATTATTGAGGAAACATATTTGAGCGAAGCCCCAGAGATGTGATCCCACCTCTTCCTGAGCTTCAGCAATATGGCTGAAGTGTGTGAACACGGCGGACATGAGGGGCGATATTGTGAAAGTGCGTACTCCGGTGAAGGGGACTCCAGGCGAGGTGACTCTTTATTGCTTTGGCTCTAATTCTGCACGCTTTCATCCTTCCCGACAGACGAGAGAAGAAATCGCCACTCCACCTTGGGCTGCAGCATCTGTTTATCCTCCAGCCTGCTCCTGGCGGCGGATCGCGATGTCACTTCCTGTCATGAACACAGAAATTTGTCGTGACAATGTTAAGGCTTTTAGAGGCTTTGGCCAGCTTAGCACGCCTGCCAGTTTCAGCCTGAGGATGTGGCCCATTTTCCGTGTGTGTGTGTGTGTGTGTGTGTTTGTACACAATGCTTTCTTCTATCCAATTCCACAAGACAGCCACATTTCCTCCATGACCTTCTTCTCTCGCTCAACTGTAAACATCACCATCCTCAGTTATCTCATGGTATTTCAGAAACACGGGCGGCACGGTGGTGTAGTGGTTAGCGCTGTCGCCTCACAGCAAGAAGGTCCGGGTTCGAGCCCCGTGGCCGGCGAGGGCCTTTCTGTGCGGAGTTTGCATGTTCTCCCCGTGTCCGCGTGGGTTTCCTCCGGGTGCTCCGGTTTCCCCCACAGTCCAAAGACATGCAGGTTAGGTTAACTGGTGACTCTAAATTGAGCGTAGGTGTGAATGTGAGTGTGAATGGTTGTCTGTGTCTATGTGTCAGCCCTGTGATGACCTGGCGACTTGTCCAGGGTGAACCCCGCCTTTCGCCCGTAGTCAGCTGGGATAGGCTCCAGCTCGCCTGCGACCCTGTAGGACAGGATAAAGCAGCTACAGATAATGAGATGAGATTTCAGAAACACAGCTCTCTCATTGTGGGACACTTCAAAACAGACTCAGTGTGCTAAAGAGGCGCCCTAAGTAGGCAGCTTTTCATCCCCCAGAAAGTGTGAGGGAAAGTGGATGATGATCTCTACCAGTTATCTGATTTATTCACTTGAAGAAAACATTTTTGATTTATTAGTATTGAGATGTATGTAAAGATAAAACAATAATTATATACTATTTGCATTTTTATTCTTGCATTTATTATGAAACATTTCTAAATTTGTCTTTTATTTATTTTACTTAATACATTTTTATTAAATATGTTAATATTTTTGCCATTACTTTTCCCCATTATTTATGTTTAATGAGGTTAATACATTTTTATCGCATCATTTTTTTCATTGTTTTATCATGAAAGTGGGAGGGAATTTCTCCATTCTGCTGAATCCTACATTTTGATTGGTCAGAAAATGTCGATTCGCTTTATAGGACAACATTAATTCACTTGTTCTCATATGCTATCGTTTCCATAGCAACAGCTTTGGAGCGGTTTATTCAGTGTTGATGGGAGGAGTCTCCAGTATCAGTAAGAGTCAGAAGTAAAGCTAATTTGTTATGCTAGCTCGTAGTCAGTACTTAGCTGATGTTATGCTAGCTGTCAATTTTCGTAACACACTGCTGGTTCGTCAGCTAAAAGTTATGCTAGATGTCAGTTTTGATAAAACACTGCTAGTTCGTATGCGAATGTTATGCTAGCTGTCAGTTTTGATAAAACACTGCTAGTTAGTTTGCAAATGTTATGCTAGCTGTCAGTTTTGATAAAACACTACTAGCTAGTTTGCGAATGTTATGCTAGCTGTCAGTTTTGATAAAACACTGCTAGATAGTTTGCGAAGGTTATGCTAGCTGTCAGTTTTGATAAAACACTACTAGCTAGTTTGCAAATGTTATGCTAGCTGTCAGTTTTGATAAAACACTGCTAGTTAGTTTCTTGAAGTTATTTGAGCTGGCAGTTTTGATAAAACGCTGCTAGTTAGTCAGCTAAAGTTATGCTAGCTGTGAGTTTTGATAAAACACTGCTAGTTAGTTTGCTAAATTTCTGCTGGCTGTGAGTTTTGATAAAACACTGCTAGTTAGTTTGCAAATGTTATGCTAGCTGTCAGTTTTGATAAAACACTGCTAGTTAGTTTGCAAATGTTATGCTAGCTGTCAGTTTTGATAAAACACTGCTAGTTAGTTTGCAAATGTTATGCTAGCTGTCAGTTTTGATAAAACACTGCTAGTTAGTTTGCAAATGTTATGCTAGCTGTCAGTTTTGATAAAACACTGCTAGTTAGTTTGCAAATGTTATGCTAGCTGTCAGTTTTGATAAAACACTACTAGCTAGTTTGCGAATGTTATGCTAGCTGTCAGTTTTGATAAAACACTGCTAGATAGTTTGCGAAGGTTATGCTAGCTGTCAGTTTTGATAAAACACTACTAGCTAGTTTGCAAATGTTATGCTAGCTGTCAGTTTTGATAAAACACTGCTAGTTAGTTTCTTGAAGTTATTTGAGCTGGCAGTTTTGATAAAACGCTGCTAGTTAGTCAGCTAAAGTTATGCTAGCTGTGAGTTTTGATAAAACACTGCTAGTTAGTTTGTGAATGTTATGCTAGCTGTCAGTTTTGATAAAACACTGCTAGTTAGTTTGCGAATGTTATGCTAGCTGTGAGTTTTGATAAAACAAGTTAGTTTCTTGAAGTTATTTGAGCTGACAGTTTTGATAAAACACTGCTAGTTAGTTTATTGAAGTTATTTGAGCTGTCAGTTTTGATAAAACACTGCTAGTTAGTCAGCTAAAGTTATGCTAGCTGTCAGTTTTGATAAAACACTGCTAGTTAGTCAGCTAAAGTTATGCTAGCTGTCAGTTTTGATAAAACACTGCTAGTTAGTTTGCGAATGTTATGCTAGCTGTCAGTTTTGATAAAACACTGCTAGTTAGTCAGCTAAAGTTATGCTAGCTGTCAGTTTTGATAAAACACTGCTAGTTAGTCAGCTAAAGTTATGCTAGCTGTCAGTTTTGATAAAACACTGCTAGTTAGTCAGCTAAAGTTATGCTAGCTGTCAGTTTTGATAAAACACTGCTAGTTAGTCAGCTAAAGTTATGCTAGCTGTCAGTTTTGATAAAACAAGTTAGTTTCTTGAAGTTATTTGAGCTGACAGTTTTGATAAAACTGCTACTTAGTCAGCTAAAAGTTGTGCTAGATGTCAGTTTTGATAAAACACTGCTAATTTGTTTGTGAAAGTGATGCAAGCAACTATTTTGATAAAACACTACTAGTTAGTTTGTGAAAGTTATGCTAGCTGTCAATTTTGGTAAAAGTGTGACTAGTTAGTTCCCTAAATTTCTGCTTGCTGTGAGTTTTGATAAAACACTGCGAATGCACACTTTAGTCCGTCAGAACACCAAAGTGATTATGAAATGGTCGAGTGAGCATCAGATTGATCTCTCTCTTTCATTTTAGAAACTTTGTCTTGAGCGAGAGGATTTCTTGCCATTTTAAATCATCAGCTGAGGAAAAATACTTGTATTATTTGTAATCATGCAGGTCAGAGTGAAGCCTGCGCGCCATGCAGGAGCCTCGCTGACCGCTGTGTGCCTCAGAAACCTCTCACAGTTAGAGGACTAAATTAATTAATCATCGTTTTCTGCCTCATCAAGCGCCGCAGGGGCCCCGTCCCAATTAGCCTACGCTCGGGCTGAGGGGTTTCCACCAGGAGAGCGCTCCAGCCGTCAGTGATGATGATGGGCTGATAAATACTGTATGTCCGAGGAACGACAGAACACCTGAGGAAAGATGGAGCGAGTCTTCCTTAAATATGCACAAACCGTCAAATCATAATAATAATAATAAGAAGAAGAATGCAAGTGGTTAGTGCTCAGCAAGGAATAAACAGGATTGACGTATTTTTCCATTTTTATGAATTAAAAAGTTCCTGTTCTCACTTACGCGGCTGTAAGCAGTCGCTTCCTCACCAGTCTCTTTTTTTTCTCCTCTCTTGACGTTTATAAGGTGGAAAATAAAAGCCCATGTCGCTTGTCATGTTTTTGTTCCTGAGAAATCACAAAGCGTTTGGATTTTAAACGTTAGCTCATCATGTTTTGCCAAAACTGAGAACTAGCATAAATTTAGCACCTGATATCGACTCCGTTAGTGCACTTGGCGACATTCCTGCTCTCAGCCAATAGAAACACAGCGTGCTGGACGTGTCCTGACCTTGTACAGCGCACATGCGATCAGCTCAACCTTCAAACTCCGTCGTCGACATGACAGCGGACTCTCGCGCGTTCCCTCGAGTGTGTTCTGACACTGAAGATTGTCAACACGACTGTAACATCTGTAGTCGCTGATTCACATTTAGACCTCCTTTTCAGGACAGGAAGCCATTACTGAACGAGCTGAGTGGGCCAAAAGCTAGCTGTTAGCGTGTAGCCTGAGGCTAAATGACCTGAGGATACAGCCTCCGAGGACAGCGCTATGAAATATTTACCCCCCTGTTGTGCTGCCTGCTTAACACTGTTGTGTCCCGTTGCTCCAGGCGTCTCCTCTGATTCTTTTATTTTACCTTTCTTATTATTAATTCTTATTCTGTAGTTTTATTTGTCAAGGGTTTTGTTTGTTTGTTTGTTTGTTTGTCCATTTACTTCATTTCCATCTGACACAAAGCGTGATGGAAAGAACAAAATGCAAACGTGCTTTTATATACAAATGGTATTTAATTCAATTTCATTTACTCCCCCGTTTTGTTTTTGTTTCATATTTTTATTAATTATTTAATTATTTTGATTTTTTTTTCACTTTGATCAGTTTTAGTCGATAATTTGCAATTTTCCAGAATATTTTGCTCCTTATAATTTTATTTTATTATTCTCAAATTATATGCTTTAATTATTTATAAAGACTGTGTACACCGATCAGCCATAACATGATGACTACCGACAGGTGACGTGAATATCATTGATTATCTCATGACAGTGGCACCTGTGTCAAGGGGTGCATACATGTCAACCTTTGGTCAATCAAACCTGTATAACCAACCTCCAAAATCCGTATTTCCCTTATAAAATCTGTATAAGATGCAAATTAAAATAATTTACCTAAAATTTGAATGATAATTAACAATGATACATCCCAGTTACTTTTTATTCAACATTAATAACAATAAACCTTCAGAATGAATACAAAGCTCCAATGTTTGGCAAAAACACAAAGTGTTATCAGCGTAGTTCCGAAGCAAATACTTCGTTGTTTGGAGACAGGTTTCACCGAGCAGCTATTATGCATGAGACTTCATATTAGCCACAAAGTCAGGAAAATCTGTTCGTAAAATTACGTTATAATGACCAAATACAATGAAAAGTATTTTTCCAGTCTCACCTGTGAAAGGTAATCCCATGTGATCTCGTTTGGACGGTAAACCTGTTGGTGCAGTTAAACGCAGCACATGAATGAGGCATCTTTATTCTCGGCTACTGTCTAGACGCTATACCAGAGACGGTTGAAGAATCTCCACTTTGCCACATCCAATATGGCGGCGAGGATGACGTATGATTCTACACAGAAGGCTGCGTCTATGTTTATATGTCTATGATTTCACGGTTGGCGGGATTCTCGCAATGCGGTGTGCGCATGATCAAAAGTGGAACGAAGTCTCGCTACCACAAGATAACGTGCGATTTCATAAGACTCTTTACTGGCTGTCTGTGGTGTACAGTACGTTTGTAAATGTTATGCGCTCTTTTATCATCGTGGGAATTGATTATAGCTCGAAATAAATATTTTAGTTTTTTTAAAGAATCCGTATAACTTTATACGCCCGTATACTACATTTATTGAATCAAATCCGTATAAAATACGGACATTCCGTATAGGTTGACATGTATGGGGATGGGGTTTATGAGGCAGCAAGAAAAGGAACAGTCAGTTCTTGATGTTGATGTGTTGGAAGCGAGCAAAGGATCTGAGCGACTTTGACAAATTGTGATGGCAAGAGGACGGGGTCTGAGCATCTCCATAACGGTACATCTTGTGGGGTGTTCCTGGTATGCAGTGGTTAGTTCGGAACAAAAGTGCTCCAAGGATCCAAAGGACAACCGGTGAACTGGTGACAGGGTCATGCATGTGGAAGGTTTACTGATTTGCATGAGGCACGAAGGACCAAATGGTCCAATCCAGAAGAACATAAGAGCTACTGGAGCACAAACTGCTGATAAAATTAATGCTGACACCTTTCTTGGGTGGCATGGTGGTGTAATGGTTTGCATTGTCGCCTCACAGCAAGAAGGTTCTGGGTTCGAGCCCAGCGGCTGACGGGGGCCTTTCTGTGTCGAGTTTGCATGTTCCCCCGATGGGTTTCCTCCACAGTCCAAAGACATGTGGTGAGGTTAATATGGGGCAGACATGGGGGGTGCCCTTGAGCAAGGCACTTAAACCTCCAACTGCTCCCCGGGTGCTGTAGCATAGCTGCCCACTGCTCTGGGTATGTGTGTGTGCTCATTGCTCACTGCTTCAGATGGGTTCAATGCAGAGGACGAATTCCACTGTGTTTGAGCGTGCATGTGACAAATAAAGGCTTCTTCTTTTTTCAGTTTTCGCCAGCGTTTAATTTTTTCACTAGTTTGTACCTTCAACACCCATGACCCTGTCACCGGTTCACCGGTTGTCCTTTGGATCCTTGGGCCCCTTTTGTTCGGTACTAACCGCTGCATACTGGGAACACCCCACAAGATGCCATTATGGAGATGCTCAGCCCCCGTCATCTCTCCATCACAATTTGTCAAAGTCGCTCAGATCCTTACGCTCGCCCATTTTTCCTGCTTCCAACACATCAACTTCTTCAAGAACTGACTGTTCTCTTTCTTGCTGCCTCAGGCAGGTAAATCCCACCCCTTCACAGGTGCCATTGTAATGAGATAATCAATGATGTTCACTTCACCTGTCGGTGGTCATCAGGTGATGGCTGATCGGTGTATATCTGACTGTGTCGTTGTGATTTCTTTTACATTTCTGAAGCTCTAGTTCCTTTCTAGCTTCATCATACATATGTTATTTACCAGCTGGGAGGTCTGTATGGTGAAATACCGTGACCGAGGTCTTGAAAGTACTGAGCGAGGCCCTCTGGGCCCGAGGTCAGTATTCAAGGCCAAGGTCACGGTATTTCACCATACGGACCTCCCAGCTGGTAAATAATATATTTATTTTTTTCTTTCCCAAATTCTAACAGAAAACGAGAGCGTCCGGAAGGGAAAACCGAGCCGAGCCGCCATTTTGAATCCTCATTCACGGCTGTAATGCAAATAGCTTCCTCCTCGGTATACAAGTGCACTTCCATGGCAGGAAAAAAACTACATTTTGCTGCCTATGTCGTCCCCTATTTATACAAATAGGAGTCATTCAGGATTCAGCCATGTTTTTGCTCGGCGTTAGCAATTAGTTAGAGGTTTTTATCTTTCTCCTGAAATGTTTTCTTTTATTTCTTCTTCCTCAGGGTAGTAAAACTCACTTTTACTGTGAACACTGCCGTTATCGCGATCCATGCTGTAAAATTAATGCTATTCTCCTGAGAAATGCTGGCAAAAAATTATCAGATTTTTGATAATCTTATAAATAAATCTTATAAAAAAAAGATAAATGTTGACCAAAAATTCTATTAAGTTTGTTGTTGTTGTGAACGAGCGAGTCGCCAGAGGTCCGTAACTGGGGTCCGTATCATAGGATATGGACCCGCTCGCCAGCCAATCAGAGCGCAGGATTTGATGGAAACCGCACCGCGAAAAAAATAAATAACTTTATTATGATTTCAATATTTAGTTTTTTTGTTTGTCCATATTTTTTTAATCTCCTCACATTTATTTTGTATTTATATTTTCAGTTCAGGGCGGCACGGTGGTGTAGCGGTTAGCGCTGTCGCCTCACAGCAAGAAGGTCCGGGTTCGAGCCCCGTGGCCGGCGAGGGCCTTTCTGTGCGGAGTTTGCATGTTCTCCCCGTGTCCGCGTGGGTTTCCTCCGGGTGCTCCGGTTTCCCCCACAGTCCAAAGACATGCAGGTTAGGTTAACTGGTGACTCTAAATTGAGCGTAGGTGTGAATGTGAGTGTGAATGGTTGTCTGTGTCTATGTGTCAGCCCTGTGATGACCTGGCGACTTGTCCAGGGTGTACCCCGCCTTTCGCCCGTAGTCAGCTGGGATAGGCTCCAGCTTGCCTGCGACCCTGTAGAACAGGATAAAGCGGCTACAGATAATGAGATGAGATGAGATTTTCAGTTCATTTTTTTATTATTATTTGAATTAACCTTTTTTTTTATTTCACTTCATATGACAGGAGGTTCACCTCTGTAATATCATCATCATTTCTGGTGTTGATTTGAGAAGTTAACTGTAAAACCTGAGAGCGACGTGATGGTTTCGTGGTTTGAAGGTTGTAACAGATCAAGCTTGAAGAATGTCATTCAGTGTCCTGATATTTGTTGCACTTTAAAGCTGACGGCTCAACCGGCTTTCACCGTTCCTCTCATTCCTCTCATCCAGACATCAAAGATGAACATTGCACTTAAAACACATTTAAAATGTCACTTTTGCGTCTCGGCTCGCGACAACCCGGCGCGTCACAGCAGATCCGCTTCGACTCGTCTGCGCTTTAATAACTCCGACTTTGCTTTGATAGAAGTGTTACAGATCTTTAATTAAAATTCCAGGGTCAAAAAAAACTCGTCTCTGATCCTCGCTGAATACGTTTGAGATGAATATCAGGAAAAATGATGGATTAAATGTTAAACACTTTACAGCTATTTAACATAAGTTTAATATTACTTGTCAGTAAAACAGTAACTGGAGTTACCATTTTTAATGAAAAAAATCTTTAAAATAATTATTTGAACATTTGTTTGGTTTTGTTGTCTTTCTAGGTCATTTCAAAGGAAAATAAAACAGCTAGGCTAATGCTAATAAAGCTAATATGGCTAATCAAGCTAACAACTTTTGTCAGCATTTGACCGAAAAAATATCGCACACATCATTCAGTAAAATTTGTTTTAAAAATGAAATTTTTTTTCCTGTACAATTACATTTTCCGACCAGGACACAACCATGATTTCACTTAGTGCGTGTTAGCTGTTTTACGCTAGCAGCTTGCGTGCAGTAGATGAAGCTTTATGCTAATCACGTACTCGCCACAGAATTTTTCATTTGTGATCCGAATATGCTGCGGAATTTTATTTCTTCCAGCAGCGTGCTCTTGGACTTTTCCGAACTCGCTGAATGTTTTTATTTCCTGCAGCATTCATGACATCATCATCTTTGCTCGCAGCACAAGTCTTAGCTTTGACCTTCATTCCTTTGCTAGCATTGCGAGTTATTTACACTGTCAAGCATTTCATGTTTGATGGAATTTCTATGCTTTCTGGCATTTCATTTCAATTAGCGGGAGCTGGATTTGGCTCACACCTTCCTGACATGATTAAATTTGTGCTTGTAATTTCCTACATGGTCAGCATTTCATCTTTGCGAGCAGCGCAATGCTTTTGCGAGCAAGACTTTATTTATTATTCCATCTATTTACTCTCGCAAGATTGTTTAACTTTTTTGAGTCATGGCATGACTTTGCTTATGTAATGCTAATTAATCCCTGAATACAGTTTGCATCGCACTTGGTTATGAGTTTCTCGTCAGTTGTGTGCAGGCTGCCCGGGTCACGCCGGTGATTGGGTTACGTTGTGGGTGACACTAAGCTCGGTGTCAGGCGTTAGTCATTGCCGTGACCTCCTCCTCGTAAGCAGAGTCGCCTCGCAGGAATAATTTATAAGCAGCACCTCGGCACTTCAATTTAGCTTCATCCCATCAGCAGGGCCCCAGAGCTCGACTCGACTCGACAAAGCAACAACGGCTGCTGAACTTCTGATCCGATGAATACTTAATGACAGATTTGATTACAAACAAGGCCTCTTATTAGATGAGTTCAGTGTCTGGCTGCGAAAAGGGCGACCGCCGGGAATGTAGCACGGACATGACACGGGCATTTCTGCTCTTAGCATCTCGCTAATCACTTGACAAAAACTCTTACATCAGACCTGAATTCACATTTACAATTCGTTGATGTATTGACGTATAAAACAACACAAGGTTTGATTTTTCAATATTCATATAAATAATGTGAAATATTGTTCCAGCCTCGGACAAATCAATTCACGCTCAGCGCTCAGCTTGCTAATCTTTAACCTCCTCCTCGTTTGTGCCTCATGCTAATCGCAGCTGTGATTTAAAAAAAAAAAACACCGTGTTTTTGGATAATTTTTTAACACTGACAAAAACAGAATAAATAACCCTTCTTTTTGCTCTTTCCGAGTTACCGAGTTGCTCAAAACCATGGCGTATTTATTACTAATTCTGTCAAAGGGCCGACTCAGCCTTCCCAGAATCCTTTGCTTCAAGTATCAAGTCACTATTTTTCATGCTAGCAATATTCCGAAAAATCTCTAACCTCAAACCCGTGACATGAAATTGAAGCATTTTGTTTTTGTATGGATATTCTGTCGTAATGGACCAGAACACCGTAAACAATAACAATGAATTGGATCCTGGGAAGGGTGAGTCAGCCCCTTTAACATTCCACGCCAACCTGTTGCTCCAGGATCATGCTAACCGATAATCATTTCCTTCTTAGCTGTAAGACAAACCACTCTACGTTTATTAAGTCGCTAAGTTACATGGCACTAATCATGCTAATTGTTCATGCTCATCATTCATCCACACTTATCGCGGAAACTGCCAGTTTGGAGTTCAACCCCTTCCTTTCCTAAGCGCTAATCATTTCACCCTTGACTAGTTGTTCTGAAAAAAAAAAAAACCCACAATAGTAATGTCTCATCTCATCTCTCATTATCTGTAGCCACTTTATCCTTCTACAGGGTTGCAGGCAAGCTGGATCCTATCCCAGCTGACTACGGGCGAAAGGCGGGGTACACCCTGGACAAGTCGCCAGGTCATCACAGGGCTGACACATAGACACAGACAACCATTCACATTCACACCTACGCTCAATTTAGAGTCACCAGTTAACCTAACCTGCATGTCTTTGGACTGTGGGGGAAACCGGAGCACCCGGAGGAAACCCACGCAGACACGGGGAGAACATGCAAACTCCGCACAGAAAGGCCCTTGCCGGCCACGGGGCTCGAACCCGGACCTTCTTGCTGTGAGGCAACAGCGCTAACCACTACACCACCGTGCCGCCACAATATTAATGTTTGTGAGATATTTATCTTTTAAATTCAAAACCATCATGCTAATCGCTAATCACCTTACACTGCTGCTATAAACCTACACCATGTGGCTAATTCTTTCACATTTAGCATCCATCTCTTTGCTATTTGCCAATCATTTCATTGCACTGACAAGCTGTTTTAAACACACACACACACACACACACCATGAGAATGATAACTTTAACTTTTAAAGTCCAAACCATCATGCTAGTCAGATGAATCGCTAATCATTTTACATTCTGCTGCAAAAACCCACACCATGTGGCTAAATTCTTTCAAATTTAGAAGAAGAAGAAACCTTTATTCATCACATGCACACTTCAAGCACAGTGAAATTCATCCTCTGCATTTAACCCATCTGAAGCAGTGAACACACACACACACTCGGAGCAGTGGGCAGCCACACTACAGCGCCCGGGGAGCAGTCAGGGGTTCGATACCTCGCTCAAGGGCACCTCAGCCCAACTGCATGTCTTTGGACTGTGGGGGAAACCGGAGCACCCGGAGGAAACCCATGCGGACACGGGGAGAACATGCAAACTCCACACAGAAAGGCCCTCGCCGGCCACTGGGTTTGAACCCGGAACCTTCTTGCTGTGAGGCGACAGCGCTAACCACTACACCACCGTGCCGCCAGATGGATTTTAGCATCCATCTCTTTACTCATTGCAAAGCATTTCATTACACTGACTAGCTGATTTTTTTCACACACCATGCTAATAAGAAATGTAACTTTTAAAGTCCAAACTATCATGCTAGTCATGCGAATACCTCATGCTAATCAGTAATCACCTTCCACTGTGCGGTTATAAATTTAACTGTTGAACAGTTCGAGTTCAGTCTCTTGCTAAATGCTAATCACGTCACTCTCAAATATTAAAAGTGCTTCTGAGAAACACTTTGTGTTTATGGTCTTTTTTTTCACAGTGAGAGCTTCACCTCAATGCTAATCCCTTCACACTCACCATGTTTCAGGTCTATTTTAGCATTTAGAGTCAAAGCTGTAGCTAATTTTTAGATCATATGAACAAAGTTATTGAGTTTCTTGTGTTGATTTTATTTGGTTTGGTTACCATGGTGATGAAAGGGTTGAGTCCTTTGGTTTGGCTGTGTTCATTTGATTAGCCAATGAGGCCGCTCCTGCATACATGTCAACCTATACGGAATGTCCGTATTTTATACGGATTTGATTCAATAAACGTAGTATAAGGGCGTACAAATAAAGTTATACGGATTCTTTAAAAAAACTTCAATATTTATTTAGAGCTATAATCAATTCCCACGATGATAAAAGAGTGCATAACATTTACAAACGTACTGTACACCACAGACAGCCAGTAAAGAGTCTTATGAAATCGCGCGTTATCTTGTGGTAGCGAGACTCCGTTCCACTTTTGATCATGCGCACACCGCATTGCGAGAATCCCGCCAACCGTGAAGTCATAGACATATAAACATAGACTCCGCCTTCTGCGTAGAATCATACGTCATCCTCGCCGCCATATTGGATGTGGCAAAGTGGAGATTCTTCAACCGTCTCTGGTATAGCGTCTAGACAGTAGCCGAGAATAAAGATGCCTCATTCATGTGCTGCGTTTAACTGTACCAACAGGTTTACCGTCCAAACGAGATCACATGGGATTACCTTTCACAGATGAGACTGGAAAAATACTTTTCATTGTATTTGGTCATTATAACGTAATTTTACGAACAGATTTTCCTGACTTTGTGGCTAATATGAAGTCTCGCGCATAATAGCCGCTCGGTGAAACCTGTCTCCAAACAACGAAGTATTTCCTTCGTAACTACGCTGATAACACTTTGTGTTTTTGTCAAACATTGGAGCTTTGTATTCATTCTGAAGGTTTATTGTTATTAATATTGAATAAAAAGTAACTGGGATATATCATTGTTAATTATCATTCAAATTTTAGGTAAATTATTTTAATTTGCATCTTATACAGATTTTATAAGGGAAATATGGATTTTGGAGGTTGGTTATACAGGTTTGATTGACCAAAGGTTGACATGTATGCCGCTCCTGTGATTGGCTCGTTATCTTTGCTGTGATCAAGAGAGCTCCTGATGATGGATGTGTTTGTCGAGACAAAGTTTCTGTGAAAATTATAACGCAACCATCATCCACTTCCTCCACGCAAACGTCTTCATCGTGAACGTAAGTCACTTGCATTGTTTTTGTCGTGTCGCTAACCTAGCATGTATATTTCACCATGTCATGTCCTGAGGAACATCAAGAACACTGGTGTTGTGACAGAAACTCACACGATTGTGCTTCTTTTTTTTTCTTCAAGTCGAGTGCTCTCCTCTGGATATGGATGTTCAAAGAAGCTAATATTGATGCTAATCAGATCACGTTATCGCAGGTCTGTCATCTGTGTCAGTGTCATTATTGCTATTCGAGACGTGATGGTTATTTGAAACCGGAAGCCATTTTGCTCAAATTTCACACGTTGGAATTTTCTGAACATGAGAGATCTATGAATGGAACTGCTAATCACTTCCCTCATGACTAGCTCTCATTAAAATAAAAATAAAAATGTTTCTGGTCATTTTAATTTGTCACAGTTCGACCTTGTGTGAAACAGGTAGCCATGTTCAGGGTATATTCTTTCGCATTGACTTGCTCATCGCTAATCACGTCACCCTTGACTAACTGTTATGAAATTGCACAAATTATACAGCAAATTATTTAACACGAGTCCAGATTCATGCTAACTGCTCAGCTGTTATAGAAATCACACCACGTCTGAGGTGAATTGTTTCAAATCTTTACGCTTGACCCATTGCTAAATGCTAATCACATCATCCGCAACTAACTGCTATAATAAGGTTGTTTTTTTTTCTTCAACAGATAGCTCTAGCATCATGCTAAATCACAGATTTAGAAATCACACCATGTCTGAGGTGAATTGTTTAACATTTAGAATCCAGCTCATTGCTAACTGCTAATCTTTTCACCCCTGACTAGCTGTTAGCATGTTTCTGATAATATTTTATTTTATTTTTTTAACATTTCAAGTCCAACGCTTTTCTAATTGCTGATCAACTGATCAGACTTTGGTATTATGAAAGCTCTATCGTGTTTATGATCATCGTTTTGAGTAATCCATTACTTTATCTTCACGCTAACTAGCTGTAATAACAATCGCACCATGCTTGACGTTTGAGGGTTTTTTTTTTTTTTGCATTTATGCAAAAAGCCCTTTCCGAACAAACATGCCCTGGTGGTGAAACCTGACCCGATTAAGATTTCATAACATCCTGCAAGGCTGCGCTGGATATTTCCTCTCCGTGCTGTCATGGCGGATTTTTATTTGTCGAGATGATTAAACCGTAGCGAGAGCAGAGGTAGCAGCTGGCTTCAGTAATTGCGGAGGGAGTCGCTAACCAGCAGTGAGCGGAATCATCGCCGGCTACATGTTCCTCCATGTTTGGAAACCTTCTCCAACAAGGCAGCGTGCACAAAAGCACAGCGGGAGATTGGATATTAAACACGCTCATTACACTCACTCAAAATGTCTCCCCTGAAGCAGGCGTAACCTTGAGCCCTGGTCTGAAGACGGATAATTGTCTGAGCACTTCGATTCGATATTCTCGGTGTGTTTAGTGTCCGAGAGCAGACACCTGTAATCATCAAACAATGCTGCAGTAATCCGCGCTGAGGTTCATGATTTCTCGACAACACCACAACCTGAAGTCGATGAAAGAAAAACCAACATACCATCGATTACAGCTTTGTATTTATTATTAATCATGACTTTTTTGAATAATGTTTAATGTGTGTGTGTGTGTGTGTGTGTGTGTGTGTGTGTGTTAATGTTGGCGTGGTGTCTTCTCCCCTCTCTTTACCCATGTTACCTCTAACCTTGCCACGTTAGACTGCAGCCACAACAACAAGGACAAATGTCACAAGTCTGATGGCTCCTTTTATTTTTTCCCCAATAAATTATTCACACCGCAGTGTCCGACAAAGCTGCACTACTCTAATGTCATGTAAGATAAACCTTTGACACACGCTAACCACCATTTTGTTTTTGTTTGTTGGTTGGTTGGTTGGTTGGTTGGTTGGTTGGTTTTATCTCCTCCTAAGTAAACACTGGTCAAAATTTCAAACAGTTTCAGCATCTTGAAACATTTTCAGTTTTTAAAATTTTTTCAAAACGCACTTGTGGACGGAAAATCATCAGCTTCCAGGTGGGAACAGTGACATCATTTCACACCATCACCATCACCAGTGTTGATTATTACCTCCGCCAAGGAGGTTATGTTTTCGGTAGCATTGGTTTGTTGGTTGGTTGGTTGGTTGGTTGGTTGGTTTGTCTGTTAGCAACATTACGGAAAAAGTTATGAACAGATTGCTCTGAAATTTTTTCCAGAGGTGTGACTGGGCACAAGTAACAATCCATTAAAATTTTGGTGGTGATCCGGATCACCTTCTGGATCCCAGAATTTTTTAAAGGATTCTTGGCGGAGGTCTGCGCTCTCCGAGTGCTTTTCTAGTTTGATTATATACTAGAAAAGCACTCGGAGAGCGCGGACCTCTGCCAAGAATCCTTTAAAAAAATCCGGGATCCAGAAGGTGATCTGGTTCACCGCCAAATTTTAATGGATTGTTACTTGTGCCCAGTCACACCTCTGGAAAAAATTTCAGAGCAATCTGTTCATAACTTTTTCCATAATGTTGCTAACAGACAAACCAACAAACAAACAAACAAACCAATGCTACCGAAAACATAACCTCCTTGGCGGAGGTAACAACACTAGAATTTGGTGCAAAAGTTTAAATTTTCTTTGGGTTTTCTAAAATCAACACAGGGTCAAAATTACACATACAGGGTCAAAAATGTACATACGCTCATTTAGATTATTAATTCAGAGGTGCTGAAACTTCCAAAATGTCTCTTATGTTGCCAAGGCCGAGGTCTCTTAACTTCCTGTTAGTGGTCATGATTGACTACAGCTGGTAGCTTCTCTGTGCCTTCATAAAAAGGGTTTGTTTACAGCACTCTTTGGAATGACCAACACACAGTAAAATAAGAAAGTCCAAGGAGCTCAGTGCAGATCTGAGAAAGAAGATCGCAGATGTACACAACTCCGGAATGTCTCTTGGAGCCATTTCTAAACAACTGCAAATTCCAAGATCAGTTCAAACAATTGCATGTAAGTTATTGTGAGGTGTAGTCACTTTGCCAAACCACTTTGCTTCAAGAAAACCCAAACTGTCACCCTCAGCTGAAAGGAAATTGGTTTGGATGGGCAGGAACAACCTGGGAACCACCATGGCACAGCCCTGCCATGAACTGGAAGCTGATGGATCACTGTCTCCAGTTCAGATCACCATGGACTAAGAGGCTGCTATCCAAGAAATAACCCCCTGCTCCAAAATTGATACCTTCAAGCTTAACTAAAGTTTGAAGCTGACCACACGGACAAAGAAAAAGCCTTCTGGAGGAAAGCTGTATGGTCATATGAGACAAAGATTGAGTTGTTTGGCTACAATGACCACCATGTACAGAGGAACACTGTAGCAGCTGGTGGTGGTAGGATCATCATGCTCTGGGGCTGCTTTGCTGCCAGTGGAACTGGTTCATTGCACAAAGTGGATGGAATAATGAAGAAGGAGGACTACCTCAGAATTCTTCAGCATAAACCATCAGAAACTTGAACACGACTTGGGAGTTACAACAGGACAATGAACCCAAACACGCATCAGAGCTGGTTGTGGAGGATAAAGCAGGCGAACATTAGGCTTAAAACAAGTCCTGACTTCAACCCTATTGAAAATATATGGGCCGTGCTTATAAGTCGAGTCCATGCCAAGAAAAAAACCCAAATTTAATTGAACTCCACCAATTCTACCATGAAGAGTCGTGAAATATCCAACCAGAATTCTGCCAGAAGCTTGTTCATGGTCAGCAAAAATGTTTGGTCAAAGTGAATCTTGCAAAGAGACATTTTACCCAAATATTAGGTGTGCTGTATGTAAAAGTTTGATCCTGTATATATACTTTTGACTGTGTGTTGATTTCAAAATCCCAAAGAAAATTAAAACTTGTGCACCAAATTCTAGTTCATTTGTTTTTTTAATGAAAGCTGTATGCTGTACAATCATTCTGCCACAGAAAAAGAACAGTTCAAAGAAATGACTGAAAGCCCAAATATTGCCATGACATTTATAGCCAAGATGACATTCATGTCACTGTATGTAAACTTCTGACCACAACTGTAGATGGACACAAGTGTTTGAGTGGAAAATACACCACTCGCATTTTTCATACGAAATACTTCGCGGATCTGAGTGACATATTTAAATAATATTCGCTGGCTTTTTTTCATGGTGTATCAGATATATTCTATTCATCTAACATGATATTGAACGAGTTGAAGATGAGTCGCTGAATGGAATATATGGATACACCACAAAAAATCCAGCCAATATTATTATTATTATTATTATTATTATTATACATACACATTCCTTTCTGTTCAACGCACCTTTCTCTTTCAAAATTCTCTCAAAATCTTCAGTTTGTTTTTTTTACAAAGCAAACCTGGTGGCCATGTTTATTTACAAATTGTCACAGTCACTCGCTAACAAGGAAGTTTTACGTCTCCGACATGTGATGTCATGTTGTCTTGACAACCATGCAATATCGTAAACCATATTCAACGCTCATTCTCCATTGGGTAGAGTGGCATAATACATGTAGGATAAGCGATATGCTAACAATATTGCATGCTATCAAACCAAATGAATGAAACCTGCTAGAAGGGAATAGAACACATGTTTTTATTCCATCGAAAAAGTGTCCTGTATGGATAATAATTCCCATCCAGCCTGACCTCACTCAGTCAACCAGCACTTTATCATGTGACCTTTTTTAACGAACATAGCCAGTGGAAAACAGTGAACAACGGTGTGCGAAAATCTTCCTGTTGTTGTTGTCAAGGTAGCATTGAATACTTTGTGAAAAGGAAGACAAAGTGTCAGGTTCGGAGTCTAACTCTCCTTTTTTCTTCGCTTGTATATCGAAACTACATCGCGAGCTGTCGAGCTTCTTAGAGGGGACGATTGTTATATGTCTTTCCTTCTGAACTTCAGCAAGAAATCTTTTGAAAACGTTCATGCTGGACTGAGTTTTTTTTTTACAGTGTGTTCTTTCTTGTTGTCTTTGTCTAAACAAGTGAATTTCTTCGCTCGAAAGTACCTTTTTCCATTTTTTTCGACCATTTCGGCTTGTTCAATTTGGTCTGTGTCTGATAAATCATCTGGATAATAAAATTCACTTTCACTGTACACAGTTGTGTCACTCATTTTTCAAAGTAACAATTCAGAGCAAAATGAAAATGGCGGAAAGAAGCGAGGGAAACGGTCCGGGGCTGCATACGGCTTTTTCCGGACCGGATTCAAATATCCGTATCTGCCCAGCCACGTGACTTTTCCCAATGGTTTTATTAAGAGCATGTGTGCACGGGTCCATACAGGTCATATGATAAATGTTTTTATTCCGTCAAAAAAGTGTAATAATTCCCGATATTTCACTCCGATGATGTCACTCCCATTGTTTTCCCATAGTTTTGTCAAAATGGCAAACTGGTTCAAAATTTAAATTCTTTTGATTAACTTGTGTTTTTTTTGTGTGTGTGTGGATGTGTCCTTATAATATAAAGAACATTACACGGTGGCACGAAGACATGAAGTTTATCTTCTCATGTTGAAAATATTTTCATATATACATTCATACACTTGAAGATAAACTTCATATCTTCATGCAACTGTGTAATATCACATTTATTATTATTATTGTTGTTGTTTTTGTTGTTGTAGCATCTGGAATGTTATCTGATAAAGTTATAAATTGTTGAAATTCTAGAATTCAATTTTGTATTTATTATAGTCTGTGGAAATTCTACTATTCTAGCATCGTAGTTTGATATTTAAAATTGTAAAACTATAAAAGTGCTGAAATTCAAAATTCAGTTCCTAAAATGTAAATTGGTTTTGTATCAGTTCTAAAAAGTTCTATTCCAACTTGGATATTGTGTAACTTCTAAAAGTGTAGAGTATTGGGTTTATATTTGAAAATCCTCCAATGCAGAAATTCTAACTTGTGGACGTCCGTCTTAAAAATTCTCTGACGTTGAATTGTTTGATCTCCTGCAGTGTGAACTTATCTTCAGAATATAATCAGATTTAAAAGCCAAAATTACACAATGATAGTGAACTTTTTGAAGGTATTTTCATGTTTTGTTTTTTTTAATGGTATGTTGGATTTCTATTTGAAGCTCCTCAGATGAAGAAATTCAACAATTCTTAAAAGTGTTCATGACAATTGAACAATGTTGAGTTTTTAGACATTTAAAATACGTACATGCTGAAAGTATGAATTATAATGAAAATTGTAATGGATTATTGAAATATTAAGGTAAGTTTAAAAGATGAAACTTTCTCAAATTTCTATAATCTCAGTTGATAAAAGACATTGTTGTGTTGAAATTTGCCCATTTATTGTTTGGAGTTTTAGTCTCAGGAAATTGTACATTTCTGTCATAGTTTCTGTTTGAAACATGACTGTGCAAGAATTATAAATTATTATGAGATTATTAAAGAATTTTGAAATTCTAAGGCAAGTGTAAAATGTGAAATATTGAAGATACAGAAATTCTGTAATATTACAGTTGATATTTCACAATGTTTGGTTTTTCAACTTGTATTTCAAATCCTCTTTAAAATGTGACAATGCTGAAATTCTGACTTCTCATGAAAATTGTAACTGATTTCTTGAAATTCTACTTGGAAGAATTTTAACGTGAAATGTGTAGAATATTGGCTTTTGATCTGAAACTTTTCAGCTCGTACATGTTCCACAGTGTCATGATGCTGGGGTTAAATTCTGAAATTTCTACTTGGATGTTAATATTTGAGACTTTCTTGTTGGAACTTTGAGTTTGTGGATATTCTCCACATTCTTATTTCTGGAGTCGTCGTTGACCTATGAAATGCTGAAATGTTGGAATTCTAGGTAATGAAAATGTTCGTATAGTTTAAGATCTTGAGTTAAGTTGAAAATGTGAAATGTCAGTAATGTGAAACTGAGTTTACACTTGAAACTCTGGAGATGTAGAAATTCTACAGTGTTGATGTTTTAGATTTCTGGTTTAAGTGAAATATAAAATGCGAAATTCTCCCGGAAGTAAAACATCTTAAAAAGTTGGAAGGTCGAGAATCGCAGATTATGTTTGAAACTTTTAAGCTTTTACACTTTTTACAGTCAACACGTAGCACTTAATTCTTAAATTTCAGCAATGTACAAGCTGATATTTGAAATCGGACAAAGTTGAGTTTTTGGTTTTTCTCATTTTCGACAATTTCACAATCACAGCAATGTTGAATTTGATCTGCTTCATCAAACTTGTGTTCTAAATGAGCAGTTTGTAGTTCTATGTTTGTATTTCACATACTTATACTTTTACATCATGTCTGTCGGAGGATCCACCCCTCCACCCCAGCACCCTTTCACCCCTCTACCCCCCAAATACCTCACCCCGGGTTTGTGACAGTGATGGATCTGACAGCAGGACAGTGTTAATGATATTGGGCCATGGGGTGACGGGGGCCGAACTTCATGCACTGTATTTGCATTTCCATTCATCACAGCAGCATTTATCACGGCGAGGCGAGTGCCAGATCTAATTAAAGTCCGGGCTAACGAGGGGGGCGCGGGAAAGGAAAACGCAGGCCAAAAACTCGGCACCAAACCCAATTACCGCCGTGCCAAATGAAGTCATTTGAGGCCTCTTCATTAGAATTAGCCAAAGAGGAGCAGAAGGAGGAGTACATAAATAAAGTTAAGGAGGCTCGTGTTCCCTCATTTTGGTTTCGTTTTCCCGCCTTCAGCTCATTTCATAAAGATGGAGGATGACAGCAGAGCTTTGATTAATCTCTGACTTTATACAGGAAGTGATGTAATTACAGAGGTGATGGGGAACCAGAGGCTCAGTGTGCTGTTCAAGGAGCCTGGAGATCTCCAAACTGGACAAGAACTCAAGAAAGAAAGAAATGAATAAATTAAAATTAAAAAAAAAGTCTGGAAGAAAAGAAAGAAGGAAAAAGTAAGAACATTAATGAAAAGAAAGAAAGAAAACCTGAACCAAAAATGTATATCAGTACCAATTAACAGTTTTGTCATTCTTTCTTTCTTTCTTTCTTTCTTTCTTTCTTTCTTTCTTTCTTTCTTTCTTTCTTTCTATTTGTTCATTTTTATTTCTTGTTTCTATTGTTTATTTTGATTTCATTTCTTTCCCATTTTCTTTGTTTTCTCAATTTCCTTTTTTCTCTGACTTTATTTGCTGTTTTCAAGAAAGAAAGAAGGAAAGAAAGGAATGAATGAATTAATTATAAAATTAAAAAAAAGTCTGGAAGAAATGAAAGGAAAAAAAGTAAAAACATGAGTTCATTTCATTAAATGAAAGAAAGAAATAAAACCTGAACCAAAAATGCATATGAGCATCAATTAGCAGTTTTATCTTGTTTCTAATTTGAAGTACTTTTCAACAAAATAAAGAAATAAAGGAGGAAAAGAAACCCAGATGGAAAGAAAGTCAAGAAAGAAGATTTTGACTGGCCGACTGCTGTAAATGATGTCATTAGTTATGACGTCATCAGCTGGCAGTTGGAATTCAGTTTCTTAAGAAAATTCTTTCTTTTTTTCATCATATAACTGTTTATAACCTGAACATTTCAATGTCCTTTGGTAAAAAAAAAAATACAAATAAAAATATGCACTAACAAAAATTTACACTGTTTTATCCTTCTTTTCTGAATATTCCCAGCAGTTCAACACTGAGAAAAAAATAATAATAATAATAATTAAAATAAATACACTTCTTTTTTCTATTATCTCTCACAACTATGACTGTGTAGGATTATTCCAGTTTAGAAACTTGACTAAAGTTGTCGTTTAATCAGTGGCAAGAAATAAAGTCAGGAGAAAACCAGGACAGAGGTTTTTGAAAGAGAATTTTTGTTTTACAGAATTAAAAAAAGTTCATGTTCAAAAGTTAAAAATTGTCCTGGGAGTGAACAACTGTGTCTCCAGTACATGTATGTGTGTGTGTGTGTGTGTGTGTGTGTGTGTGTGTAGATGAAGTTAGTGAGTGTGGTGGTGGTGAAAGTTCGGATCCATCAGCGGCCCAGCGGGTCAGGGGTGTGTGTGAGACGGGTCGTTCTTCACTATGGACAGAAACCCACTGAGACTCCCATATGGAGAGCCATCTGAGCCAAAAGCCCACGAGAGTTGGACGTCCACAGAGAGGAACGCTCATCATCATCATCATCATCATGAGCTGTGACACGTCTCTCTCTTTCTCACACACACACACACACACACACACACAAAGCACAGGGCAGCAAGTGGGACAAAAAGTCCTCTGGATGTGATTTGTAACTAAAATAGTCATTAAAAAAAGAAATAAATATAAAAACATCAATAAAATCCAGTTTAAAAAAAACTTTTAGAAGACTAGAATCAACCTCATTAATTTAAATGTCTTCTTAAAAAAAATAAAAATCTGACCCAGAATTTTTTCCCTTTAAATCCAAAAATAGAATAAAATAAAAAAGAAATAAAAACAATATTTGATGTTTTAATATAAACATCTATTAAAATTAATATGTTAAAAACATGTTTCTTAGTATAAAATACTTAGAGGGTGTGAAAACTAAAAAAATACTGAAAAATGTAAAAAAAAATCATAATTAAAATGTAATCTTCATAGATTTAATTATTTCATTGAATTAAATATCTGTCTTTGTAAAACTTTGTATTAAATAAAAAATAATCCTCACGAAGTCTTGTTTACCTACAAAAAAGAACAAATGTTAAAAAAAAATCACGACATAAATCATAATGTTGTGGTTATCCAGGACTCTCAGTTCCCTTCATCTGTAAATCCATAAACATTCGAACTCCAGGAACTGTTTCCATCACATTATTGATCAATTGATTCTTATTTATTCATTTAAAAAGAAAAAAAAATCAGGTAATGAAGTCAGGTCAAACATATTGAATTATTGGATGCCAGTTTTTGAGTCGTTCATCTGATCAAAACTTAAAATGTGTAAAATAATATGAAACTCTATATGAGTACATTGACGTACCCTTAACAAAGAGACAGGAGGCAAAGTTGGAGGTGGCGGAGTTGAGGATGTTCAGGTTTGCGATGGGAGGTTGGACAGGATAAGGAACGAGCACATCAGAGGGACAGCGCATGTGGAGAGCTTGGGAATGAAGCTAAGAGAGATGAGGCTGAGATGGTCTGGGCACATCCTGAGAAGAGATGCAGAGCATGTTGGAAGGAGAATGTTGAGGATGGAGCTGCCAGGCACACGAAAACGAGGAAGGCCAAAGAGGAGATACATGGATGTGGTGAGAGAGGACATGAAAGTGGCAGGTGTGGTAGAGAAGGATGCGGAAGACAGGGAGCAATGGAGACGAAAGATCCGCTGTGGCGACCCCTAATCGGGAGCAGCCAGAAGAAGAAGAAGATATGAGTACATTGACTCAAATATGTATTTATTAATTTATTCCTTCCTTCATTAAACAGAGCAGACGATCCGTCAAACACCAGGTCTCACCAGCACACTGAAAAACACAACCGGCCAAACTGGAATAAATGTTTGTTGTGAATTTATTTATTGAGTTAAAACTTAAAAAAAACAGTAATGAGTGCGAAGCCTCTGGACAATAAACATCATGTCAGTGAACAGTGTGAATTACTGACTGGCTGTTATAAAGACACACACACACACACACACACACACACACACACACACACACACACACACGTGCACACGGCCATTAAAGCTAACAAGGCAGGGAACAAAAGTGAGCACTTGGCAGACAAGAAAGAAGTGGAGTTCCTCTGTGATGAGGGAAAGAGGAGCGAGGAAACCTGAACACCACCAACCCCCAGTGCCATATGTTCCAGGAAGAGCTCACCTGAATTATTGATCAGAGAGTGAGACAGACAGACAGACAGACAGACAGACAGACAGAGAGACAGACAGGGGCAGTGAGGTGGAAAGAAGGAGACGCGATGTTCATTATTGATGACGGGACAAAACAGGCAGGTGATTTCAGGCTTGTATTGATTACTGGAAACATCAGGAGGTAAGTGTACTGTGACCACACACACACACACACACACACACACACACACACACACACACCTCCTGTATTCTGACTCGTCCTTTCACTCAAACTGAAGGTCAGTGGAGTGCACGAGGGATCGAGGGAAGGAGAAATGAGACGCCTCCTGTGGAAGGTTCTGGAGTTCTGCTCTCTTCACGGTTCCGTCCCAAACACAAGGGCACTACGGAGGGCACCAGCGGAGTACACCACAGCTCACACCATTTCACTCCTCCACTGGTTTCTTTCCATCTGTCTGTCTGTCTGTCTGTCTGTCTGTCTGTCTGTCTGTCTTTCTGTTTGTTCATTTTTACTTCCTGTTTCCATTATTTTTGTTTAATTTTGCCCTTTTCTTTGTTTTCTCAGTTTCCTTTTTCTCTGACTTTACTTCCTGTTTCCCTTTTTCTGTCATTTCTTTTTTCTTTCCCTTTCTTTTTACTTTTTTCTCCATTTTTTATTCCTTTCTTTTTTTGTTTATTTTTAGGTTTTTCCCTCAATTTCTTTCTTTCTTTCTTTCTTTCTTTCTTTCTTTCTTTCTTTCTTTCTTTCTTTCCTTTTTTCCTCCCTTGATTTTTGTTCATTTTTATTTCTCTTTCCTTTTAGTCTCTTATTTTTTCCCATTGGATTTCTTTATCCTTTACTTTTTCTTTCTTTTCCTATTTGTTCATTTTTATTTGATGTTTCTGTTCTTTACTTTTTATTGATTTTCTGTCCCCTTTTCTTTGTTTTCTGTTTCCTTTTTCTCTGATTTATTTTCCCAATTTTAATGTCTCTTTTTCTTTCTCTTGTTCTCCATTTTCTCAATTTTTATGACAGTTTTTTTTGTTTACTTTGAGGTTTTTTTTTACTTTTTCCCTCAATTTCTTTCTTTCTTTCTTTCTTTCTTTCTTTCTTTCTTTCTTTCTTTCTTTCTTTCTTTCTTTCTCCTTTACTTTTTTCCTCCTTTGATTTTTGTTCATTTTTATTTCTCCTTCCTTTTAGTCTTTTTTCCCATTTGATTTCTTTATCCTTTACTTTTCTTTCTTTTTCTATTTGTTCATTTTTATTTCTTGTTTCTGTTGTTTATTTTAATTCTTTCTTTCCTGTTTTGTTTTCTCAATTTCTGATTTCTTTTTTTCTCTTCCTGTCTTTTTTTTTACCATTTTTCTGTGATGTCTTTTTTCCATTTTCTCAATTTCTGTCTGTGGTTTTATCCCATTTCTTCTTGCTTTTTTCTTGTTACTTTTTTCTCCCTTTTGCACAATTTTTTCCTTAATTTCTTTCTTTTTTCTCCTTTGTTTTTATTCCCTTTATTTTTGTTCATTTTATTTCTCTCTCATTTTCATCTTTTTATTTTTTCCACTTGATTTCATGTCTTTCTTTCTTTCTTTCTTTCTTTCTTTCTTTCTTTCTTTCTTTCTTTCTTTCTTTCTTTCTTACCTATCTTCTGCTATTTTTATTTCTTATTCCTGCTGTTTGCTTTCATTTATTTTTTCTTTCCTCCATAGTTTTGTTTTTTAAACTTCTTGTTTCTTTTTTTCTCTTCCATGTTGCATTCGCTCCATTTCATTCGTTTTAGTTTAGTGGCCATCTTGAGCTCTAATAAAATTGGATCAACACACTGGAGACAAATCGAATTGTGTGAAAGTGGAGAGGCCATGTGTGTGTGTGTGTGTGGGGGGGGGTACTTTCTCCTCTAATGAAATATAAATATCCATTAGCTGTGATTTGTGTAGCATTGATCTGCTCCTGAACAAATCATCACTTTTATTAGATATGAGTGAGAGAGAGAGAGAGAGAGAGAGAGAGAGAGAGAGAGAGAGAGAATGGTGTGTGTGTGTGTGTGTGTGTGTGTGTGTGTGTGTGTGTGTGTGTGTGTGTGTGTGAGAGAGAGGTTCTCTTGCCGTTCTGCAGTTCGGTTCCCTGCATGCTGCATTGTTCTGTGTATGATTTGATGAAAGCTGACACACTCACTCGCACCAGTGCAACACAACCAGGACTACAAGGGCCGAAGAAAAAGCGACACACTGAAGTGAACAAAAGTGTGGAATTCACTCCCACCGAGCCGAATTCAACACACTGGACAAGCAGAACCTCTTCAGCAAGATGTTCTTCCAAAGAACTCGTAAGAAACCCTGGACATCTCTTCCTCATCATTTTTTTAATCTCTTTATTTTAAAATAAAGTTGAAACAGTAAATCATTCCCCACTTTATAATGTTTATAATGTTCCCGTTCCTTCTCCCGACACTTAAAAGCTGTTTATGGACTGAAGACTCCAAGTGATGAAGTGTTTCAGGTGTTATTTTGTCCCGTTCTTCCTGTAAACAGGTCTTAAGGTGTGTAACAGTACGGGGTCGTCATTGCCATTTCTCATTTCTAAATTCTCCACACATTCTCAATTGGGGACAGAGGGGACACGCCCTCTTCTTCCACAGCCACGCCTTTGTAATGTGAGCAGAATGTGGTTTTGCATCGTTTTGTTGAAATCTCCCTGGAAAAGAAGTCATCTTGCGAAGGCAGCAGATGTTGCTCCAAAATCTCAGTGTACTTTTTCTGCATTAATGTTCCATCACAAAAGTGTAAGTTACCTTTACCAAGGGCACTGACCCAACCCCATACCATGACACACCCTGTCTTTTGGACTTGTTCCTGCTAACAGTCTGGATGGTCCTTTTCGTTTTCAGAGCACACGGCATCCATTTCTTCCAAACAAGTCCTGGAATACTGATTTGTATGACCACAATACACATTCCCACTGTGTGATGGTCCATCCCAGATGCCTCCGAGCCCAGAGAAGTCGACAGCACTTCTGGACACGGTTAACATAAGGCTTTCTTTTAGCATAGTAAAGTTTTAACTGGTGTTTCTGGATAAAACTCCATATTGTAGCTTGATAAAGGTTTCTCAAAGTAATCCTGAGCCCATGTGGTTCTATCAGCTTTTGATGAATGACAGTTCTTGATACAGTGAGGGTTCAGGGATTGCAGGGGTTCAGATTAGGCTTGAGCCCTTTACACATTGAAATTCTTCCAGATTCCTTGAATTGCTTAATGATATTATGAGGGTGAAATATCCAAATCCCTTCCTATCTTTCTTTGAGGAACATTGTTTTTAAACATTTCAATAATTTTCTCATGCATTTGTTGATAAACTGGAGATCCTCATCCCATCTTTGCTCCTCAAACACTAGGCCTTTTTCCTGGATACTGATTTTGTTCCAAATCATGATTACAGTCACCTGTTGACATCACCTGCTCCACATCACATCATTATTTAATTGCTTTACTTCATTACTAGCCCTCAATTGCTCCAGTTCCAACTGTTTTTGGAACGTGTTTCATGCCTGAAACAGGAATGGATGTATATTAATAAATGAAACATCGTGGGTTCATAGCCCTGTGATGACCTGGCGGCTTGTCCAGGGTGTACCCCGCCTTTCGCCCGTAGTCAGCTGGGATAGGCTCCAGCTCGCCTGCGACCCTGTAGAACAGGATAAAGCGGCTACAGATAATGAGATGAGATGAGATCGTGGGTTCATTCTCTCCACAATGAACTCCAAGTCAAAGTCAATTTAGAAATCACTGCTTTTGTTTTTAAATTTACATTTTCCACACTGTAGACCTTTTTCTGATTTGGTGTTGGAGCATTTCACAATTCCGTAGCAGGATTTCTGGAATGACAGAATTTCAGCACTTTATGATTTAGATCCAAAACTAATTTTAGAATTTTCACATTTTAAATTTCAACATCAGTTAATTTCTGCATTTCAGCATTTTGTATTTCAACGTTGACTCTGGATTTGCGTTCCCACGTGCCGAAATAAAAATAATAATAAACATATTCAAAAAATCTCGACCACAATGTTGTCTTGTGGAAATTCTTTGACATTTTATTCGTTTCTTTCTTTTTTTAACTTGACTTATTTTTCCCCTTTTCTCCTCTCATTTCATTTTTAATCCTTTTTCTTTTCTTTTGTTCATTGATTTGTCTCATATCATCTCATCTCATTATCTCTAGCCGCTTTATCCTGTTCTACAGGGTCGCAGGCGAGCTGGATCCTATCCCAGCTGACTACGGGCGAAAGGCGGGGTTCACCCTGGACAAGTCGCCAGGTCATCAGAGGGCTGACACATAGACACAGACAACCATTCACACTCACATTCACACCTACGCTCAATTTAGAGTCACCAGTTAACCTAACCTGCATGTCTTTGGACTGTGGGGGAAACCGGAGCACCCGGAGGAAACCCACGCGGACACGGGGAGAACATGCAAACTCCACACAGAAAGGCCCTCGCCGGCCACGGGGCTCGAACCCGGACCTTCTTGCTGTGAGGCGACAGCGCTAACCACTACACCACCGTGCCACCCTCATTATTTTTGTTTCATTCTTTATTTATTTATTTTCTTTTTTGTTTGGTTTTGCTTCTGGTTTACTTTGAGTTAATGTCTCTGTCTTTTTTTCTTTGCCTTGACTTTTTTTATTTTAAATTCTCATTCATTTTCATTCACTACAGTTTGATTTCTGGTTTCTTTTTTCCATTTTACTCCTTGATTCATTCTTTCTTTCCTCCTTTCTTTTTCTTTCTTTCGTTCTTTTCTCTTTTTTGTTTGGTTTTTGGTTTACTTTTAGTTCATGTCTCTCTTTTTCTTTGTATTGATGTTTAAAAAAATTTCTCATTCATTTTCATTCACTCCAGTTTGATTTCTGGTTTCTTTTTTTCCTTTTCACTCCTTGATTCTTTCTTTCTTTCTTTTCTGTTTTTTTTTGTTTGGTTTTGCTTCTGATTTACTTTTCGTTAATGTCCCTCTCTCTTTTTCTTTGTATTGACATTTAAAAAAAATTCTCATTCATTTTCATTCACTCCAGTTTGATTTCTGGTTTCTTTTTTTCCTTTTTACACTTTGATTCTTTCTTTCTTTCCTTCTTTCTTGAATGGAAACTAAAGGTTTGTGCTTGATGGAGGAAAGAGATCCTTGAGCAGTCCTACACTGAGTCTTTAGTCCAATTGAAAAAAATCAACCCTTTTTGGTTTCAGTTGAGATTTTCGAGTGGGCCAAACCTTCACCTCTGTGTTTTTGTTCTTTCAGAGCTGATCATGTTCGACAGTGATGAGAAAAGAGCGATGATTTGATCTGATCTGATCTGAGATGATCAGTCGCTCGTGTTCAGGTTGCAGTTGATGGATTTGCCCATGACTCAACTGCTCTCTCTTTACATTCTCATGAGATGAACGAAAACCTGCTGGCTGAGCAACGCGAGACTCTTTTGTCCTTTTAAATGTTATAATTAGCCAAACAAGCGCAGGTCCTGTGGAGCCGGATGTTTATCTCATCCGCCATCACGGGACACGCTGTTAAAAACAGGCCAGGGCGTGTGTAATGAATACATCGACCCTGTGGGCCCCATCGAGTGATCTGGCTAACGCAATGCTAATGTGATACGTATAACATGATGCTAATGTGATACGACTCATGTTTTCCAGCGAATGTGAGCTGCAGTGTAACCGAGGGTTAAAACCAAATCACACCGAGTGCTCCAGGTCTCAGAGTCCGTACACTCGCACCATGAGCACTTCGTCTTAATTACTGCTGCATGCACGCGTCTGTGTGTGTGTGTGTGTGTGTGTGTGTGTGTGTGTGTGTGTGTGTGTGTGTGTTGAAAAATAAATGAACCTACACATGCAAACATCATGAAAGAAAGAATAAAATGACACAAGAAAAATTCTCATTTGTTTGCTCTTTCTTTCTTTCTTTCTTTCTTTCTTTCTTTCTTTCTTTCTTTCTTTCTAATTCCATCTCATTTAGTTTTCATTCATCCTTTATTTCTACAATATTATTTTTCTTTTCTTTTTTTGTTTCTTTCTTGTTTCTTTTCTCTCCTTTCTTTAATCATTCTTTCTCTTCTTTTCCTGCTTTTTAATTTTTCATTCTTTTTGTTCCACATCTCACTTTGTCCAGAAATAATGTCTTTCTCTTTTTCATTCTATCCTTGTGTGAATCTTTCTTGTTTCTTCTCATTTCTGGAAGTGTGTGTGTGTGTGTGTGTGTGTGTGTGTGTGTGTGTGTGTGTGTGTGTGTGTGTGTGTGTTTCTCTTACATTTATATACCCCTGATTCTTTCTTTCTTTCTTTCCCTTTTCACTTTCCATTATTATTTTGTTTCTTCTCACTGCATTGTTTCCCCCTCTGTCTGAAATTGTTCCTTTCTTTTAATCTTTCCTGCTTGTTTCTTCTCATTCTTTCTTTCTTTATTCCTGCTTTCCCTCTGTTATATTTTTCTTCTCTCTCTCTCTCTCTCTCTCTCTCTCTCTGGTAAAATGAATGTGATTCCATGGGTTACATGATGGATGTGAATGTGTTTTTCTCTCTCAGACTCTGTGAGGCTGGGGATGTGATAATAACGATACTGAGGCTGAACTGATAAGAAACTGGATGAGGCGGCGCTCCAGCAGGAGGAGGGTCATGATGATCTTGTCTACATCAAATTGACGACACTTCCACATATTAATCTGTACTTAATGAAGAAAATTAAGAACATTCAGGAAGTGTGGGGCAGTGAGTCTGTGTGTGGGGGCAGTGAATCAGTGTGGGGATGTGTGGGGGCAGTGAATCAGTATGTGGCAGTGAGTCAGTGTGTGGCAGTGAGTCAGCGTGGGTCAGTGAGTCAGTGTGGAGCAGTGAGTCATTGTGGGGTAGTGAGTCAGTGTGGGGCAGTGAATCAGCGTGGGTTAGTGTGGGGCAGTGAGTCAGTGTGGGTCAGCGTGGAGCAGTGAGGCAGTGTGGGGCATTGAGTCAGCATGAGTCAGTAAGTCAGTGTGGGACAGTGTGTGTCAGTGAATCAGTGTGGGGCAGTGAGTCAGTGTGGAGCAGTGAGTCATTGTGGGTCAGTGTGGGGCAGTGAGTCATTGTGGGTCAGTGTGGGGCAGTGAGTCATTGTGGGTCAGTGTAAGGCAGTGACTCAGTGTAGGGGAGTGAAGTAGTGAAGAAAGAAGGAGCCAAACTTTACAAAAACTTGAAAACTTTTCTGATGGAGCTGCTTGAGCTGTTAAAATTCCAAAAAGTGAATTTTTAAGGTTTTTTGTTCGACACCCCTTGTGAAGTCGGTGTGTTGTTTGGCTGCGAAAATCCAAACACTGTCTGCTGAAAGTCAATGCCTTCACGATGAAATCAGTTTTTCCTGTAAAAATGAGCCTGAAGTGAACTTTGAAAACTACGTTGGTAATTCTTCTGGAAAAGGAAAAAGTTGAAGCGCTATAAACTGCTGAAACTTTTGTGCTTGACCTTGTCGGGGGGGGGGGGGGGGGGGGGGGGGTGTTTACCTGAATGCTTGCTCTCCACTTTCGTGTTGCTAAGCGGTATCCAATCATGTGACCTTGAGCTGGAAAGAGCTGATTTTATAAACACGATGAGCACAAAACCACTTTTAAACTGCTAGTCACAAACTAGCCATGCTAGTTTATCAAACGCAACTTATCTGTCAAAGGTTGTCTATTTATGAGTCTCTGTAAGGGATGAAAAAATAAATAAATAAAATTAAATAGATAGATAGATAGATAGATAGATAGATAGATAGATAGATAGATAGATAGATAGATGGATGGATGGGCAGCACGGTGATGTAGTGGTTAGCGCTGTCGCCTCACAGCAAGAAGGTCCGGGTTCGAGCCCCGTGGCCGGCGAGGGCCTTTCTGTGCGGAGTTTGCATGTTCTCCCCGTGTCCGCGTGGGTTTCCTCCGGGTGCTCCGGTTTCCCCCACAGTCCAAAGACATGCAGGTTAGGTTAACTGGTGACTCTAAATTGAGCGTAGGTGTGAATGTGAGTGTGAATGGTTGTCTGTGTCTATGTGTCAGCCCTGTGATGACCTGGCGACTTGTCCAGGGTGAACCCCGCCTTTCGCCCGTAGTCAGTTGGGATAGGCTCCAGCTTGCCCGCAACCCTGTAGAACAGGATATATATATATCTCATCTCATCTCATTATCTCAAGCTGCTTTATCCTTCTACAGGGTCGCAGGCAAGCTGGAGCCTATCCCAGCTGACTACGGGCGAAAGGCGGGGTACACCCTGGACAAGTCGCCAGGTCATCACAGGGCTGACACATAGACACAGACAACCATTCACACTCACATTCACACCTACGGTCAATTTAGAGTCACCAGTTAACCTAACCTGCATGTCTTTGGACTGTGGGGGAAACCGGAGCACCCGGAGGAAACCCACATGGACACGGGGAGAACATGCAAACTCCACACAGAAAGGCCCTCGCCGGCCCCGGGGCTCGAACCCAGGACCTTCTTGCTGTGAGGCGACAGCGCTAACCACTACACCACCGTGCCGCCCCATATATATATATATATATATATATATATTTTTTTTTTTTTTTTTTTTTTAAAGCATCGAATATAGAAGTTTATTAGTTCACTGTTTCAGGTTCTGTGATGAATTGATGCATATCATAGATATTTTTTTTAAAGTGACAACTTATTCAAACTCTTATTGAATAAACCAAGAAGAAATAGGAATACTGTGCTTGATAAATGTTCTTATTAAAATCTGAATGTAGTATTTCTTAAGAAATGTTCAATGTTAGCACCTACAGCAGTTAGCGAGTGTCATATTCATTCGAACTCTTGGAAACATCGCACTTCAGGATACAGAGTGACACAGCTCTCTTTTTCCCACTGACACAGATAACTGAAAGGGAAATAAAAAAAAACTTAAAGGAAGATAAGTACTGTATTTACAGCCAATCAACTGAAGCGCAATTTCTCAACAGGCACCACATCAACACAACACACACACACACACACACGAATGAAACAGCAGCGTAAGGTTTAAATAAGGCTGTCTGAATTCAGTCTGATAAAGAGCCGGTGAAACCCATGCCATAAATAAACGCTGCAGTTGCATTTTAAGGTGATAAATATTACAGAGGCAAGCGGAACCATATTTAAAACACTCTCTGCACTTCCCACAGAGAGATTAAGATCCTCTCCATTTAAAGATAATCAATTGTTTTATTTTATTCGGCTTCAGCTGGGGCCGCTGTAACAGACTCTAATAAACGCTGGAGATCTGCACGCCATTAATCTACATGTTCTGGAAATGTAGGCAATTGTCAAAGTGCAGCCCGTGGATATTCCATCACGCGTGCAATTGGCTTTTCTCCTGCTGCACAATTCATTTGCGGCGTAATGCGCCCAATAAAAATGTATTCTGACCGCTCTATTGATTGTGAAATAGCTTAATCTCCAGCAGCAGAAAGAGATGAATATGGCCATTTTCTCCCGTGAGTACTGTTTTACTCCATCCTCACATGAATTATCGCTGCAGAGGGCTTGGCACGAGATCCTTTTCCTCTATTGTGTGTTTTTTCTTCTGCTATTGTGCAGCAGACATGACAGAGACATCTTGACACACTGCTTGATGCTCTGAGGGAGTCAAACACAAAGGCCTGGCGTGGAGTGTGGGTGGTGTGTGAGAGTCGTGTGTGTGAAGTTGTGTTGTGTGTGTTGAGTGGCCTGTAGTGTGTACAGTAGGCTGCTCTATAGTGTATAGTGTGGAGTGGAGGCAATGTGTAGTGTATATTGTGTGTGTTGTGGATATCGAGTGTGCAGATTGGTGTAGTGTATATAGTGTGTGTAGTGTATATAGTGTATATAGTGTGTGCAGACTGGTGTAGTGTATATAGTGTGTGTAGTGTATATAGTGTGTTTCATGTATACTGAGTGTGCAGATTGGTGTAGTGTATATAGTGTGTGTAGTGTATATTGAGTGTGCAGACTGGTGTAGTGTATAAAGTGTGTTTCATGTATATAGTGTGTTTCGTGTATATAGTGTGTTTTGTGTATATAGTGTGTTTCATGTACGTATATTGAGTGTGCAGACTGGTGTAGTGTATATAGTGTGTGTAGTGAATATTGAGTGTGCAGACTGGTGTAGTGTATAAAGTGTGTTTCATGTATATAGTGTGTTTCGTGTATATAGTGTGTTTTGTGTATATAGTGTGTTTCATGTACGTATATTGAGTGTGCAGACTGGTGTAGTGTACCGTATATACTGTGTGTAGTGTATATTGAGTGTGCAGATTGGTGTTGTGTATATAGTGTGTGTGGTGTATATAGTGTGTCGTGTATACTGAGTGTGCAGATTGGTGTAGTGTATATAGTGTGTGTAGTGTATATTGAGTGTGCAGACTGGTGTAGTGTATATAGTGTGTTTCATGTACGGTATATAGTGTGTATAGTGTATATAGTGTGTTTCATGTACGGTATATAGTGTGTGTGTAGTGTATATAGTGTGTTTCATGTATATAGTGTGTGTAGTGTATATTGAGTGTGCAGACTGGTGTAGCGTATATAGTGTGTTTCGTGTATATAGTGTGTTTCGTGTATATAGTGTGTGTAGTGTATATTGAGTGTGCAGACTGGTGTAGTGTATATAGTGTGTGTAGTGAATATTGAGTGTGCAGACTGGTGTAGTGTATAAAGTGTGTTTCATGTATATAGTGTGCTTCGTGTATATAGTGTGTTTTGTGTATATAGTGTGTTTCATGTACGTATATTGAGTGTGCAGACTGGTGTAGTGTACCGTATATACTGTGTGTAGTGTATATTGAGTGTGCAGATTGGTGTTGTGTATATAGTGTGTGTGGTGTATATAGTGTGTCGTGTATACTGAGTGTGCAGATTGGTGTAGTGTATATAGTGTGTGTAGTGTATATTGAGTGTGCAGACTGGTGTAGTGTATATAGTGTGTTTTGTGTATACAGTGTGTTTCATGTACATAGATTGAGTGTGCAGACTGGTGTTGTGTATATAGTGTGTGTGCGGTGTATATAGTGTGTCGTGTATACTGAGTGTGCAGATTGGTGTAGTGTATATAGTGTGTGGAGTGTATACTGAGTGTGCAGATTGGTGTAGTGTACATAGTGTGTGTAGTGTATATAGTGTGTGCAGATTGGTGTAGTGTATATAGTGTGTGTAGTGTATATAGTTTATATAGTGTGTGCAGATTGGTGTAGTGTATATAGTGTGTGTAGTGTATATAGTGTGTCATGTATACAGAGTGTGCAGATTGGGATAGTTTGTGTAGTATATATTGAGTGTATAGTGTATATACAATATACACTATACACTCAATATACAATGGGGCAAAAAAGTATTTAGTCAGTCACCAATTGTGCAAGTTCTCCCACTTAAAAAGATGAGAGAGGCCTGTAATTTTCATCATAGGTTTTCCTCAACTATGAGAGACAAAATGAGAAAAAAAATCCAGAAAATCACATTGTCTGATTTTTAAATAATTTATTTGCAAATTATGATGGAAAATAAGTATTTGGTCAATAACAAAAGTTCATCTCAATACTTTGTTATATATCCTTTGTTGGCAATGACAGAGGTCAAACATTTTCTGTAAGTCTTCACAAGGTTTTCACACACTGTTGCTGGTATTTTGGCCCATTCCTCCATGCAGATCTCCTCTAGAGCAGTGATGTTTTGGGGCTGTCGCTGGGCAACACGGACTTTCAACTCCCTCCAAAGATTTTCTATGGGGTTGAGATCTGGAGACTGGCTAGGCCACTCCAGGACCTTGAAATGCTTCTTACGAAGCCACTCTTTCGTTGCCCGGGCGGTGTGTTTGGGATCATTGTCATGCTGAAAGACCCAGCCATGTTTCATCTTCAATGCCCTTGCTGATGGAAGGAGGTTTTCACTCAAAATCTCATGATACATGGCCCCATTCATTCTTTCCTTTACACGGATCAGTCGTCCTGGTCCCCTTGCAGAAAAACAGCCCCAAAGCATGATGTTTCCACCCCCATGCTTCACAGTAGGTATGGTGTTCTTTGGATGCAACTCAGCATTCTTTCTCCTCCAAACATGACAAGTTGAGTTTTTACCAAAAAGTTCTATTTTGGTTTCATCTGACCATATGACATTCTCCCAATCATCTTCTGGATCATCCAAATGCTCTCTAGCAAACTTCAGATGGGCCTGGACATGTACTGGCTTAAGCAGGGGGACACGTCTGGCACTGCAGGATTTGAGTCCCTGGCGGCATAGTGTGTTACTGATGGTAGCCTTTGTTACTTTGGTCCCAGCTCTCTGCAGGTCATTCACTAGGTCCCCCCGTGTGGTTCTGGGATTTTTGATCATTTTGACCCCACGAGGTGAGATCTTGTGTGGAGCCCCAGATCGAGGGAGATTATCAGTGGTCTTGTATGTTTTCCATTTTCTAATAATTGCTCCCACAGTTGATTTCTTCACACCAAGCTGCTTACCTATTGCAGATTCAGTCTTCCCAGCCTGGTGCAGGTCTACAATTTTGTTTCTGGTGTCCTTTAACAGCTCTTTGGTCTTGGCCATAGTGGAGTTTGGAGTGTGACTGTTTGAGGTTGTGGACAGGTGTCTTTTATACTGATAACGAGTTCAAACAGGTGCCATTAATACAGGTAACGAGTGGAGGACAGAGGAGCCTCTTAAAGAAGTTGTTACAGGTCTGTGAGAGCCAGAAATCTTGCTTGTTTGTAGGTGACCAAATACTTATTTTACCGAGGAATTTACCAATTAATTCATTAAAAATCCTACAATGTGATTTCCTGGATTCTTTCCCCCCATTCTGTCTCTCATAGTTGAGGTGTACCTATGATGAAAATTACAGGCCTCTCTCATCTTTTTAAGTGGGAGAACTTGCACAATTGGTGGCTGACTAAATATTTTTTGCCCCACTGTATACTACACACACTACAAAATATATATTACACAATACAGGCATAATATAATATAATATAATATAATATAATATAATATAATATAATATAATATAATATAATATAATATAATATAATATGTGTGTGTGTGTGTGTGTGTGTGTGTGTGTGTGTGTGTGCACGCACACAGTGTATATAGTGTGTGTAGTGTATATTGTGAGTCCAGACTGGTGTAGTATATATATTGTGTGTGTAATGTATATTGTATGTGCAGACTGGGGTAGTGAATATAAAGTGTGTGTAGTGTATATTGTGTGTGCAGACTGGGGTAGTGTATATAGAGTGTGTGTAGTGTATATTGTATGTGCAGACTGGGGTAGTGTATAAAGAGTGTGTGTAGTGTATACTGTATGTGCAGACTGGGGTAGTGAATATAGAGTGTGTGTAATGTATATTGTGTGTGCAGACTGGGGTAGTGTATATAGAGTGTGTGTAGTGTATATTGTATGTGCAGACTGGGGTAGTGAATATAGAGTGTGTGTAGTGTATATTGTATGTGCAGACTGGGGTAGTGAATATAAAGTGTGTGTAGTGTATATTGTATGTGCAGACTGGGGTAGTGAATATAAAGTGTGTGTAGTGTATATTGTATGTGCAGACTGGGGTAGTGTTTATAGAGTGTGTGTAGTGTATACTGTATGTGCAGACTGGGGTAGTGAATATAAAGTGTGTGTAGTGTATATTGTATGTGCAGACTGGGGTAGTGTATATAGAGTGTGTGTAGTGTATATTGTATGTGCAGACTGGGGTAGTGTATACAGAGTGTGTGTAGTGTATATTGTATGTGCAGACTGGGGTAGTGAATATAAAGTGTGTGTAGTGTATACTGTATGTGCAGACTGGGGTAGTGAATATAGCGTGTGTGTAGTGTATACTGTATGTGCAGACTGGGGTAGTGAATATAGAGTGTGTGTAGTGTATATTGTATGTGCAGACTGGGGTAGTGAATATAGAGTGTGTGTAGTGTATACTGTATGTGCAGACTGGGGTAGTGAATATAGAGTGTGTGTAGTGTATATTGTATGTGCAGACTGGGGTAGTGAATATAGAGTGTGTGTAGTGTATACTGTATGTGCAGACTGGGGTAGTGAATATAAAGTGTGTGTAGTGTATATTGTATGTGCAGACTGGGGTAGTGAATATAGAGTGTGTGTAGTGTATACTGTATGTGCAGACTGGGGTAGTGAATATAAAGTGTGTGTAGTGTATACTGTATGTGCAGACTGGGATAGTGAATATAAAGTGTGTGTAGTGTATACTGTATGTGCAGACTGGGGTAGTGAATATAGAGTGTGTGTAGTGTATACTGTATGTGCAGACTGGGGTAGTGAATATAGAGTGTGTGTAGTGTATATTGTATGTGCAGACTGGGGTAGTGAATATAGAGTGTGTGTAGTGTATACTGTATGTGCAGACTGGGATAGTGTATATAGAGTGTGTGTAGTGTATATTGTATGTGCAGACTGGGGTAGTGAATATAGAGTGTGTGTAGTGTATATTGTATGTGCCGACTGGGATAGTGTATATAGAGTGTGTGTAGTGTATATTGTATGTGCAGACTGGGGTAGTGAATATAGAGTGTGTGTAGTGTATACTGTATGTGCAGACTGGGGTAGTGAATATAGAGTGTGTGTAGTGTATACTGTATGTGCAGACTGGGGTAGTGTATACAGAGTGTGTGTAGTGTATATTGTGTGTGCAGACTGGGGTAGTGAATATAAAGTGTGTGTAGTGTATATTGTATGTGCAGACTGGGGTAGTGTTTATAGTGTGTAGTGTATACTGTATGTGCAGACTGCGGTAGTGTTTATAGTGTGTGTGTAGTGTATATTGTGTGTGCAGACTGGGGTAGTGAATATAAAGTGTGTGTAGTGTATATTGTGTGTGCAGACTGGGGTAGTGTTTATAGTGTGTAGTGTATACTGTATGTGCAGACTGGGGTAGTGTTTATAGTGTGTGTGTAGTGTATATTGTGTGTGCAGACTGGGGTAGTGTTTATAGTGTGTAGTGTATATTGTATGTGCAGACTGGGGTAGTGTATATAGAGTGTGTGTAGTGTATATTGTGTGTGCAGACTGGGGTAGTGTTTATAGAGTGTGTGTAGTGTATATTGTGTGTGCAGACTGGGGTAGTGTTTATAGTGTATGTGCAGATTGGTGTCTTGTATCTTGTGTGTGTCGTGTATAGAGTGTGTGTAGTATATATTGTGTGTGCAGATTGGTGTAGTGTATATAATGTATGGTATGTGTGGTACAGTATATGTAGGCTAGTGTAGTGTGTAAAGTGTCTAGGCTGATGCATGTGGTGTATATAGCATATGTACCCTGGTGTAGTGAATATAGTGTGTGTCGTGTGTATATAGTGTGTGTATTGTGTATAGCACTATGTTACACACATTTTTGTGACTTCTTGCATGTGCTCTTTGGTGTTTGTTCTCTGGTCCAGAGGAAAATCACAAGTGTGATTTTAACAGTGCGACATCACGTGCCATACTGAGTAATGAGTCCTTGCCCACTTCTACTTCATGTGCATGACCTTGCCACACGCTGTTCGTTCGCAAGAGTAAAACTTTTGGAACTTTTTGATCGCACCTTGAAACTGCTGGTGGAGTGTGTATATAGCGTGTCGTGTGTATAGCATGCATATGCTGCAGTAGTGTGTGTAATATGTGGCATGGATATAGAACATGTATGCATGTGTAGTGTATACAGTCTATGTAGTGCACTACCCGACTGTATCGTGTGCACGAGGATAGGTTTTGAATGCAGTGTTTCAGTTCCCTCATTATTGCTTTTCTCCATTATCTGCAGCCATCTAGTGTCTAGTGTCATCTAGTGCTCATAGCAGAAATGTTGCATTACGAAATGTGGAAGTAATTTGGCAAACATCCACAGTGGACCTGCAGTGGTGTTTGTGTGGCCTATGTAGTGACTCGGGTGTCTGGTTTGGGACACGTCCACAGTGGACTTATGATGTTATTTTTGTGGCGTATATGGTGACCAGGACATGTGGTTTGTGGTGTGTCGGTTCTCCAGTGTAGGGATGAAGAAGTAGCTGCTTTTTATGTGAAAGGTCAGGCAGGAAAGAAAGAATGAGAGGAAAGTTTTACCCAGAGTGTGTGTGTTCTATAGCGCGTGAAAAATGTTAAATCTCAACTCAGCTGGTTCCATCCCAAGCACACTTGTAGTGCTGCAGGGAATCTGTCGTCGAGGCCTCCACCTAGGCTCAAGACCCACCCGCTGCCCAGGAGGCAAACAGGGCCTTCAAGGACACCATTAATCAGCTTCAATACCACAAACAGTGTAAAGAGAGAACGGTAACATGCACACACACACACGAATATCGCAGTGTCGCTCTAGATCAAATTACATCCAGTGTTATGTGTAGTTACAAACTTTCAGTTACTAGGAGGTCAAGTTCATGGTGTATAGCGACAGAATGTCATGTGTATTCGTGGATAAACTTTATATCAGGAGTGAAAATTTAAAAAAAAATGACAATTTTTTTTTAAACAGCAAACAAAAGCTACAGTGTGAGACATAACCATGACAACAACAAACACAAACTACAGCGAAACACGTACACACAGGCTACAGAGTAAGGAAAAAAAAAAACACCCACACAAACATGCTGAGACATCACCATCACACGCTGAGATGTAACCATGGCAACAATAAACACGGGCTGAAGGAAAAAAAATACAAATAGACTATGAGATGTAATCATAACAGTGATCACAGACAACAACCATGGCAACAACAAACAAACAAACAAACACTAAGAGTACAGTGTAAAGAAAAGCGAACACAGTACGAGATGTAACCATGGCAACAAGAAACATGCGACAGTAAAACAAACACAAAAACTACAGTGTGCAAGAAAAGTGAACACAGTCCAAGGTAGCTATGGCAACAACAAACGCAGGGTACAGTCAAACAAATACGAAAACTACAGTGTAAAGAAAAGAGAACATAGTCTGAGATGTAACCATGGAAACAACAAACACATGCTTCAATGGAAAAACAAAACCACAGACTACAGTGAAAATACAACCACACGCTAATCTGTCGCCATGACAACAGTCCTAGAAGGGTAGTCGATATGTACACGGATAATGCTATAATGTTACGTAAACTACAAAGTTATCAAGAGGTCAAAGAGAAACAAAAGAGAAAGGCGGGTCAGAAGGCGGAGTGTATTCGAGTTCTTCACCCCGTCACGTTTGCTGCTGTTGCTTGTTATTTTGACTTCATCAGAAACCAATTATGAGCAAAACCTTTCCTGAAAATTAATTACAAACTGTAACGTTATGGTTTCTCATCACCTCGTGCTTCAAATGCTCCACACAAGCCCCGTCCTGTTGGCGTTTTTTTTTTCCCTTCAGAGAGCCATATTTCACTTGACTATCCTGATAAATGACTGACGACTGCCTGCTACACTTTATTAAAAAATAATAACAATTTTTGTAGGCCCCCTTTTGTGTTGCGAGGGGCCGCCATGAATCACGGCCCGCTGCTTGTCGCCATCTGATAAATGTGTCGTTTACCAGCTGAGGAGTTATTTAGGACTGCCTATTAATTTAAATCCCATTTATCTCCTCGGAAATAAGGCTGACGCGACTGCACAATGATCAGCCACATGGCTAACTCCGTGTGCGTGCAGGGAGGGAGACGTGATTTATTGCTACAGCGAGTGGAACAGAGGCGTGCTATGCTAAAGGAGTCAATCTTCAACTACCTTTTGGTTTATGAGATATGAATTTTCTCACACTGCTTGAAGGGGAAAACTTTGGGCTCAAAATACGCACAATTCTGTTGTTGTATTCTGGGTTCTGATTGGTTGGAAGGTGTCGATTTATTTTCTGACAAGTTGAGAAGAAGGTTTTCTGTAAAGAGATGTTTATTTGACAGTCATGGAAGGAGTCTCCAGTGTCAGCAAGTTACCTTTTTGTTGTTGTTGTTGTTGTTGTATTAACTTTAAGAGCGAGAAATAGCTGCTGTAACATAAGCAAGAATAGAAACTAACTTGCTTTGTTAATGTTTCACAGCATTAAATGTTTTAGAAATCATGGACACCACGTCTTCCAAAGAGGAGAGGGACCATCCGGCTTGTTATCAGTGCACAGTTCAAAAGCCAGCATCTATGATGGTATGAGGGGGCATTAGTGCACATGACATGGGTAGCTTGTACATCTGGGAAGGCAGCATTAATGCCTCATCATTAAGGCTCTGTAGTAAAAGAGTCTGGGTGCTAAACTGGCCTGCCTGCAGTCCAGACTTGTCTCCCACTTAAAACATCTGGCGCATTATGAAGCACAAAATCCGACAAAGATGTGAGACCCTGAACTGTTGAGCAACTGAAATTGTTTATCAGGCAAGAACGGGGCAACATTTCTCTTTGAAAACTACAGCAGTTGGTCTCCTCAGTTCCCAAACATTTACAGAGTGCTGTTAAAAGTAGACGTGATGCAACACAGTGGTAAACATGCCCCTGTCCCAACTTTTTTTGAAACGTTTTGCTGGCATCAAATTCAAAATGAGCAGATATTTTTCAAAAAACAATAAAATTTCTCAGTTTCAACATTTGATACCTTGTTTTTATACTATTTTAAATGAAATATCAGGTTTCCGTGATTTCCAAATAATCGCAAATCTGTCTGACTGACAGTTCACACAACGTCCCAACTTTTTTGGGAATTGGGGTTGTAACTACGAATGGATGGAATGGAAAGTGACATTGTTCTGAAATAAATACAAAATCGGAGTCATTGACACATTGCTGGAGTATAAGAGGAATAAAACACTTCAGGGTGTCCTGTTATGAACGGCATCTCCCATTGTTGAGTCATTTGATGAACAAATCCAACAGTACAACCATACAGTGTCTGGAAATGGACTGTAGGCAGAGCTATGATTTGTGCTGAATAAATTGTATATATAAGAAGCAAAACAAGGGAAGAATTTCCAAGGTTGAGATCACGTCAATCAAATTGGCTAGCATGTTTTAAAATTAATATGTTATGTCGAAATTAAGTTTTAATTCAATCCAAGTTCCAAGTTACGTGACTTTATGCAATAATTAAAGAAAGCAAGCCTGCACAAACGCATAAATTAAGATCGATTTTATTTATTTTGCTCTTTTATCAGTTGATAACAAACCTGGATATTGGTGCAGATTTAGATCACGATTGAAGAAGTCAGCGAGGAGCGAAGAAACAATCCCTGATTTGACACCGTGACTCAAAGGGGAACCTGCAGTCTTCTGGGTGACACCAGATTATGAATCATGACCCTTCCACCACTGTGTCCTGTCAAGTCGAGCAGCACTGAATGCGTTCAAAGGATCAAGTTGGTTCCATTTGCTCTGTTGTCGTCATCTTTTCATGATGCTTCCTGGTGCCATCACTGGACTGCCTGAATACACCAGGTTTCCTTCCGAGACTCATGTTCCCTCCTGCATCACGTCACGAGCTTTGGTGCTGAAGAGCGTGAGAAAATAAAACATTTCAAAACAGTCTGACCTTTCGGTGTCTATAATCACTTGGGTACAGTGTAGAGACAGTGTCGATTCACTCCGAATTCACTTTGTGAGCGTTTTCACATGCTGCTACGCTGCTGAATAGTTCTGGAGTCAATGTGAGTCAAAATAACTTCCACATCTGCCTCAGAGAAAACTCCTTTTGCCATTTTGTCCTCGTTTTGTGCTTGGAGCGCTCCATGAGCTTTACCTTTTCTGGAGTTTTGTGGGTGTTGCTGAATGCAAATCAGCCGCGCCAAAGACAAAGTGTGCTTTGCAATTTCCAGGTGATTGGCAGGAGGAAATAAATAAAAAACCTCAATACGTTTTGGAAATCTGGTGGACATTTTGAGTTTGGTTTGCCCAAAAAGCTTTGAGAGAAGAATTGGTAAATGAAGCCCAGTGGTTTTTAGTGTGTATAATACACACTGGGGAAGTCTCATCTCATCTCATTATCTCTAGCCGCTTTATCCTGTTCTACAGGGTCGCAGGCGAGCTGGAGCCTATCCCAGCTGACTACAGGCGAAAGGCGGGGTACACCCTGGACAAGTCGCCAGGTCATCACAGGGCTGACACATAGACACAGACAACCATTCACACCCACATTCACACCTACGGTCAATTTAGAGTCACCAGTTAACCTAACCTGCATGTCTTTGGACTGTGGAGGAAACCGGAGCACCCGGAGGAAACCCACGCAGACACGGGGAGAACATGCAAACTCCGCACAGAAAGGCCCTCGCCGGCCACGGGGCTCGAACCCAGGACCTTCTTGCTGTGAGGCGACAGCGCTAACCACTACACCACCGCGCCGCCCCACAGGGGAAGTGTTTTGCTTTTTTTTTTTGGAAGAGACCTTTCTTGGGAATTGTGTGTGATAAGTTTGTCGGTACTGTATTGTCTGATATTAACAGTTTTGGTTGCTGGGTTACGTGAAGATCTTTAAAGTGCACACTACTTAGGGTGGAAAGCTGCATTATTTGAATATGGACCTTTGGATGACCCTTGAACTTGAGGGAACAGGGTTAAAAAAACACAAAAAAGGGTCACAGTTAGCACTGAGATTTAATTAAAGATGGCAGGACGAGCTAAACTGATCCCACACACACACACGGCCATGTTTCCCTAACCCTGCTGCTGGAGCTGTGGTGTTAATTGAAACCTCGCGTTATTAAGAACACTAGGGATACTAACGCCGGATATTAACACTGTTTTCTTTTAATTACTTTTTCATTTTGTGTTATTATCCAGTGTGTGTGTGAGTGAGAGAGAAATTTATTTTGATCCAGTCCATAGGAACAGCTTTGATGCTATGCATATGCAGCGTGTTAACCATGTTTGTGAAAAGGTAGTGAAATTAGTGAACACACTTCCTGTTTCCTGCTGTAACACACCTGAAAATCTTACAGTAAAAATTATGTAAATGTTGTTAAAGGCCTTTCGATTTCATAAAATCAGTGAAATTTAGTTCCGTCTGAAATGTGGTGATTGTGATATCTGTTTATTTCTGTAATATCTCAAAATATCAGGCCATTCTGTGGCTGGGAAGTTATTTAATTTGAGGGGATTAAAGCAAATAATGTGCATGAAATCGCTCGCTTGGCGCAGTCAAGCAGACAGAGGAAGTCCGTGTGCGCATGCGCAGGTTTACCTTCTTCTTCTTCTTTTGGGTTTTACAGCAGCTGGCATCCACAGTGTTGCATTACTGCCATCTACAGGTTTCCCTTTGAGCGTGCACTGACAGTTCCATCATTCTGTCGCTAAACGAACAGCTGATCACACCGAGGTGCTCGCTGAGTGCCAATATTTATTAGTTTGGTCCTGTGTTTCCTTTCCTTCGTATAGAACATAACGTCTTTTCTTCTCGCTTTCTTTCCGTTACTGTAGTCGCTCTTTCACGTTTCATTCGCACACTCACGCCCTCCATTTTTCCCTCCTGTTTCAAATTTGTATCCCACAATGCCTTGCGTGAACGGGGAAAGCCCACCACGGGATGTGATGCATGACGCAGTATCTTGAATTGGGTCATGGTGAAGCAGGAAAAAATAGCGGAGAATTTAGGGCCACGTGGAGATAAACTCATTCATTGTTCGATTAAAAATAATTGGGTGTCAGGAAAATTCTTTTTCTGATCTACACTTGAAAAATCTGAACGGCAGGATAGCTTTAAAAATGATTATGTTTCAAGTGGCCTGTGTAGCAAATGTCAAAAGAGAAAATCTCTGAATTAAAATTTCTTTTTTATTTTCCAAATTTTATTTCTTATAAAATTGTATAAATAAATAATGTTTATTTATTTATTGACATATAAATTGCTGAATAAGTGTCAGCTCTTTCAAGCTGAGCTTCCTCTCTTTCTCACACACAGGTAACTCAATCCATTAACCTTTTTGCTTTTAGGCCAGACTTTGCGTCTAAACCACACACACACACACACACACACACACACCTAATCCATTTTTTCCTTAATAGTAGCTGAGCGTGTGAGTGAAAAGGGCACCTCACGCTCCTCTTGACATTGACTCTGTAATAATTGACTCTTTTTTCTCCTCTTATAGCAATAACAATCTCTCTTCTCCTCCATCCCTCCATCCTCATCCCACACTCTCTTTTCTCAGTGCAGTAATATGAAAGGGCGCGTGAAAGGCGCAGGTCGTGTTCCAATTGTAACGCAAATGTTATTCCACAATTATCCACTGGGGCTAAATGTCAACTGCTTCAGGGGAAGGAAAATAAACCTCTCTCTCTCTCTCTCTCTCTCTCGTGAGTGAGTATCCAAAGGCATGAGAAATCAAGTAAGTGTTCGAACAGGTGACCACACACACACACACATTTTCCATCCCACTCTCTTCTCTCTTCTTTCCTTCCTTCACACCCTCACTCCTTTCTCCCCCTCCATCATGTCCAAGTCGTTGTCTCTGACCTTGAACTTCTCCCAGAGGACACTCATGAGCACGCACGAATATTAACGAGCGAGCATGCATTCCTGCACACTGAGGTCTCGGAATGATTGACAGCTGAATGACTTGACGAACACAAAGGAAAGGGGCGGGGAATCAAAGGGGCTTTATTGGTTACGCAGTCAAGCTAGCCTGGGATTTTTACTTCCTCACACACACAGTGATGGTGACGTTTACATCCAGGTTTTCTCACGTCTCGACACGATACTCCGTTCTATACTGAACACACGGCAACTTTATTTCCTGTCTGCGATTAGTTCTGAAAAAATGGAGGAAAAACTTAAGAACTGCAACAACAGGCCATGCCCACAAGACTGACTTGTCACCTGTTCGCATGAACAGCGGGTTCACATCTCATCTCATCTCATTATCTGTAGCCGCTTTATCCTGTCCTACAGGGTCGCAGGCAAGCTGGATCCTATCCCAGCTGACTATGGGTGAAAGGCGGGGTACACCCTGGACAAGTTGCCAGGTCATCACAGGGCTGACACATAGACACAGACAACCATTCACACTCACATTCACACCTACGCTCAATTTAGAGTCACCAGTTAACCTAACCTGCATGTCTTTGGACTGTGGGGGAAACCGGAGCACCCGGAGGAAACCCACGCGGACACGGGGAGAACATGCAAACTCCACACAGAAAGGCCCTTGCTGGCCCCGGGGCTCGAACCCAGACCTTCTTGCTGTGAGGCGACAATGCTAACCACTACACCACCGTGCCGCCCCATGAACGGAGGGTTCTTTTGGACGAAAGCCACAATCATGCCATGCAAACCAAAATTTGAGTCAAGATCATGATGAATCACAATTCTTGTGACCACCGAAAGCTCCGCCCACACTGAAACAGAGACGAACAGAAAACCTCAATCTGGAAGAATTGCAGTGAGTGAGGTGATGTGGTTGGATTTTTTTGTTTGAATGTTTGTTTCATTGGGAAAAGGTCATGAATAATGAATACTAACTCCACCCCTAACCTGAACCTTAACCTTCAGTGTCCATGATGAGATGATGCAATAAAATAAACGAGGAAGGAATTACTTCATCGTTAATTTGCACCATCAGGCCGATTCCACGATTGCGATGCCACTGATTTCTTGCAACTCTGAAAAATTCAACTTTATGAAAATTATTATGATGATTATTTCACAAAATGTAATTAATGAGCATCCATGCAAACATCATGAAGCCGTTTTGTACTTTGTAATGCTTTGCGTGTAATTAATTAATCACTTATTTTCATGTGTCAATATCACAGGATCATCAATAGAGAAAATGATAAAACAACACACTTTTTCTTTTTCATGTGATCATCAGGAAATTAGAATGATGCAACTTCCTGTTCTGTAAATCCTGGATGTGTTCAAGGAACAGGGCTGAGGGAAGCGTGTGCAGGGAGAACTGGTGCACACGTCCACACTGAAGTGTCCCTCGGAAGTGAACACGATCCACGATGACGCTCCCATTCTGATGTAAATTCCACAAACGCCTTTGATAATTATATTACTCCGTTCACCGCTCGCCTTTTATTACATTCCGTCCGTGATATTAAGCCGTACACTTCGCCCATTGTTGAATTATTAGCTCTTATTGTCATGGGCACAAAACCCCGCGCGCAAATCTGTGTATATTTTTATATGTATCTATATATTCTTCCGCACGCTCCCTTATCAGCGCGTGGATACTATCCGCTTATCGCTGTAATAAAACTAAAGTGCCGGGCAGGAAATTGGAAGCGTCGTCGGACAGGAAATAACTGCACTCTGTCATCATCTACAGGCCTGAACATGTGTTCATCTGCACAATGTCGCCTCTATCTGATGCAGCGGCGCTTTTCTTTTTTGGTGCTTGGTCAGCGCTCTCATTCTGCAGTCGTCCCAGATTATTCTCCATCAATCTCGAGAAATTGGACCAGAACTCAGAGTGACTGCTGATATGAGCAAATGTGTAAACAAACAAACAAAAAAAAAACTATGACTGCATGACATGGTTGTTTATATATATATATATATATATATATATATATATATATATATATATATATGGACATGAGTGTTTTCCTGAAACAATTGATGAATTGTTTTGATAAATTTGGGGACTTTTTGTTCATGAATGTGTCGATATAATAAAAAGAAAATTACACGTTGGCTTGAAGATCTCAAGTTTATCTTCTCATGCTTAAAAACTTGCATTTTTCATATGAAATACATCACGGATCTGAGTGACATATTTAAATAATATTGGCTGGTTTTTTTCATGGTCTATCAGATGTATTCCATTCAGCTAGCGTGATACTGAACGAGTCGAAGACGAGTAGCTGAATGGAATATATCTGATAGACCACGAAAAAAAGCCAGCCGATATTATTATTATTATTATGGGCGGCACGGTGGTGTAGTGGTTAGCACTGTCGCCTCACAGCAAGAAGGTCCGGGTTCGAGCCCCGTGGCCGATGAGGGCCTTTCTGTGCGGAGTTTGCATGTTCTCCCCGTGTCCGCGTGGGTTTCCTCCGGGTGCTCCGGTTTCCCCCACAGTCCAAAGACATGCAGGTTAGGTTAACTGGTGACTCTAAATTGAGCGTAGGTGTGAATGTGAGTGTGAATGGTTGTCTGTGTCTATGTGTCAGCCCTGTGATGACCTGGCGACTTGTCCAGGGTGTACCCCGCCTTTCACCCGTAGTCAGCTGGGATAGGATCCAGCTCGCCTGCGACCCTGTAGAACAGGATAAAGCGGCTACAGATAATGAGATGAGATTATTATTATTTGACACACTCTCTTCATATCAGCATTCTCGAAGGCCAGCGCTACCTTACCTGTGACTTGGTGCTGTTAGCGTGACAGTCCAGTTACCTTACAGCCAATGTAGTGTTAAGGCCAATTTATGCTGACAACCCAGTCCTCACAGATAGCATCGCAGACAGTGTCTGCGTAGCCCCCCCACCTTCGCAGACGCTCTGCGCGCACCTCCCAAAAATTGTGACCACCGCAGAAGCCTCGCAGACAGCGTCACAGACAAGAGGGCTCTGATTGGTCCACTCTACATCTGCTGTGCACGCACTTCCGCTTCCCTACTTTCCCGGTTTGGTTTGTTTTCACGACCGGCATTTTTAAAAACACGAGCGAAGATGGAGCAGCATGAAGAGCGGTTGATTGAGGAAGTACGTACATCTATACGACTCCAGTTCTAGTCATTATAAAAAAAAAAAAGTTCTAGTCATTATAAGTAACCGGAGGATAAACACTCCACTAACCACACCCACCAACTACTCCTAGCGACTTTGCGCCCCCTTGCGTTGTGCCGGTGAATAACATCGCGCACGCCTATTACTCCCCACTCAACGATAAATTACAACTGTCTGCGAAAAGCTATCTGCAAAAGCCTTGTCGCAAGAGCATGCAGAGGCCTTTAGCGAAGGCCAGTGTTAGCACAGTCAGGTGGAATATTATTATTATTATTATTATTATTTTCTCTGTGAAATTTATTTCGTTACTTTTATACTCAACATCAACAGCGACACACAGTGGCGTGATCTGGCAGCCAAAATTCTCTCAAAATCTTCCACTTTTAATCACCCAAACCTGGCAGCCATGTTTGTTTACAAATTGTCACAGTCGCTCACTAGCGCAGAAGTTTTAAATCTCCGATGTGTCTCTTTTCCAGTTTTTCCATGTCCGTTGGTCTGTTTTTCTCTTGAAAACATGCCTGAAGAATATCTAACGAAGTGTTCAGCACGTCTTCAATTTCAGTTCTCAGTTTATTTATTTTGTGCTTAATTCAAGCAAAGCTAATCCTAGTAGTAGCACTGGATTCGCCTCGTCTTCTCTCTTTCCCGGCCAACAAAGAAATGATTGTGCACATGCACAGCGAAAAAGTTTTGTCACTGGATCTTCGCATGAGCTCCGATGTATGACATTGTGTTGTCTTGACAACGTGCAATATTCTCCATTGGGGAGAGTGGCGTAATACATGGAGGATAAGTGATATGATTACAATATTGCATGCTATCAATAAACCTGCTAGAAGGGAATAGAACACGTTTTTATTCCGTCGAAAAAGTGTCCTGATTGTATAATAATTCCCGATATTTCACTCCAATGACGTCACTGCTATGTTGTCAAAATGGCGAACAAGTTTAAAATTAAAATTCTTTTGATTAACTTGCATTTTGTTTTGTGGACGTGTCCGTATAATATAAAGAACATTACATGGTGGTGCAAAGATATGAAGTTTATTTTCTCATGTTGAAAGATATGTTCACCACTCGAAGATACACTTCATATATTTGCGTAACCGTGTAACTTCCTCGTGGTCTATCAGATATATTCCATTCAGCTACTCGTTCAGTATCATGCCAGGTCGCAAGCGCGCCCTCTATCTGAAGAAAACAGGAGAAATCCCTTTATTGCTTTTTCTGTCTCTGGAACATTCACAAATGAAACAAAAAAAGAACCTCATATCCCAGTACCCATCCTCGTACTTAAACATGTACACATTTCACTGCAAAGTGCATGATGGGTGCTCTGTATGTGTCCCCTGCTTCTCAAAAGTGGGGTCCAGGGACTCCCAGAGCGCCCATGATTTATTTCTTATTTTAAAATTTTGTGACACTGATGTAAATCATGATCTTCCATAATCAAAGGTACTTCATGGTTCCAAAAATAGCTAGAAATGAGTTAAGGATGTATGTTGGATGCACTGATACCATCATTTTTTAAAAAAAAACTGAGTCTGTGTTTTGGTTCAGATCAATCCCAACATAAGTAATCTAATCTCAAGAATCTAATCGACCAGAGATGTCATGGAACAATTCCGGTTCTTGGCTGACTGGAGTGGAACCTCTTGTGGTGGTGGTGGTGTTCTTCTGCGTCAAGCTTCGGCGTGTTGAGATGCTTTTCTGCTCACCACGGTTGGAAAGAGTGATTATTTGAATTCGCCTTCTCGTCCATAAGAACCAATCAGGCTCTTCTCCTCTCTGATCCTTTTTCATCAGCAGACTCATATCAACAACCATCCGACACTCGGTCGCACTCTGAGATCACTGAGATGGAGTCATATGGAATCAATTTTGTGCCAAAATGTTCATACAATACTTTTGAAATATCAAACAAAAACGACAAATCAAAATACAAAAAAAAGGCATTTTTTTTAGACTGGCAAACAAATTATTCGTGTAATCGTGCAAAATATCAGTCTATTATCTACTCTTCAGAAACCTTTTATTTTTGTTCCGCGTCTTTCTCAGTTTTGTTTGGCGTAATTTATTTTGGTTGCGATTCCAGCTTTCTCGTTTGCGCTCCCTGACTTTTTGCTTGCAGTTTTGGCACAAACTTCACGTGTGGGCGGGCTGTCCAGGAATGCATTCCCATTGGCTAACTTGTGTTTGACTGACAGCTACGCTCAGCCATTCCCTACTCGGATTCTGGCGGACTGTTTGACGAGTGACCGATCCATTGACGGTAAACAAGGATTGAGTGGACTTCAGTGACGACTATGATATTGAATTAATTCAACAAAGTGTAAGTGCGGGACAGATGTGCTGTACGTGTTGCAGTAATGCACATTATGCAGGTGTTTTGTGGCAAGTCAAATGTTAGCCTTAGCTCCACTACCCAATATAATAGCTGTCTTGCTAACGTTAAACACACCTGCATAATGTGCACTACTGCAACACATACATCACACTTACACTTTGTTGAATTAATTCAATATCATAGTCGCCACTGAAGTCCACTCGATCCTTGTTTACCGTCAATGGATCGTCACTCGTCAAACAGTCCGCCAGAATCCAAGTAGGGAATGGCTGAGTGTAGCTGTCAGTCAAACACAAGTTAGCCAATGGGAATGCATTCCTGGACAGCCCGCCCACACGTGAAGTTTGTGCCAAAACTGCAAGCAAAAAGTCAGGGAGCGCAAACGAGAAAGCTGGAATCGCAGCCAAAATAAATTACGCCAAACAAAACTGAGAAAGACGCGGAACAAAAATAAAAGGTTTCTGAAGAGTAATAGACTGATATTTTGCACGATTACACGAATCATTTGTTTGCCAGTCTAAAAAAAATTGACTTTTTTGAATTTTTTTTTTTTGAATTTTGATTTGTCGTTTTTGTTTGATATTTCAAAAGTATTGTATGAACATTTTGGCACAAAATTGATTCCATAGACTCACTGCACAGAGTGGACGAGCAGGGGGGCAGGTGTTCCTATTAAAGTGGCCGGGTGAGTGCGATATGAAAGTGTGTGAGGGAAAAAAAAAAGATTTACCCAAAACCATGTGTCAATTTTACATGTGAGTTTTCTGTAAAAGTTAAGGACTGATTCATTAATAATAATAATAATAATAATAATAATAATAATAATAATAATAATAATAACTTATTAATTAGTTAACGTTATTATTTAAAATAACACACCTGCACATTGGTGATTCTTTTATTTCTGACCATGAGCAGGTGTGTGTGGGTTGATTTTATAACCCCGCCCCCTTTCTGGATGTACGAGACTCTGATTGGACGCGGGGATCGCTGCTGATTTGCATATGAAAGGAGGCGGCGAGATCAGAGGTGTAGATGACGCAAGAGCGCCCTCTATCTGCAGAAAACAGGAGAAAGCCCTTTCTTGCTTTTTCTGTGTGTGGAACATTCACAAATGAAACAAACAAACAAAAAAGTATTTTAATTTATTGACACATTATTCAATCCAGGACTTATTTTGATTTGATTTAAAAGTTTATCTTGTATTTTTCTTCAATGTAAACAAGATTATTATTATTATTATTATTATTATTATTATTATTATTATTATTATTATATTCTTTTTTTCATGGTGTGTCAAAGTCATATCAGGAAATCGATTAATTTTGGTCAAATGTGCAAAACAAAAACAAACACACGAATTATACTGTATGTGCACCACGTGGAAGAAAAAAAAAAATTATGATCCAAATCCAATCAGATCACCAGGATCAGAATGTAGTGGTCGCAGTTATTTGATGCTAATGTTTGTCAGATTAAACATCATGCTTGGGTGAAGAGATTATGATAATTTATTTTAATAATTAACATGATTGCACGGCATTCTCGCGTGCACGCGGACGCAGCGTGTCACATCTGCAGGAAGGAACCATGTTGTCGTGTCTCGAATCCAGAATCAGCTCACAGTGCAGCTTGAGGAGGCGCTGTGTGTTTGTTTATGTGGGGAATAATTGTTTTGTGATAATATTTGTGACGTATTATTGCATGATATGCAAATTCCAAAGTGTGTGTGTGTGTGTGTGTGTGTGTGTACTCGAATGCATGCATGAATTGAGGTGAGGTGTGGAGTTTGGGAAGGGAAGGATCGCACGTGCGTGCACGTGTAAGTCTCTTATTTATCTCATCTCATCTCATTATCTGTAGCCGCTTTATCCTGTTCTACAAGGTCGCAGGCAAGCTGGATCCTATCCCAGCTGACTACGGGCGAAAGGCGGGGTACACCCTGGACAAGTCGCCAGGTCATCACAGGGCTGACACATAGACACAGACAACCATTCACACTCACATTCACACCTACGCTCAATTTAGAGTCACCAGTTAACCTAACCTGCATGTCTTTGGACTGTGGGGGAAACCGGAGCACCCGGAGGAAACCCACACGGACACGGGGAGAACATGCAAACTCCGCACAGAAATGTCCTCGCCGGCCACAGGGCTCGAACCCGGACCTTCTTGCTGTGAGGCGACAGCGCTAACCACTACACCACCGTGCCGCCCTTGAAATATTATTTCAGATGAATTGATGAAATGTATTAAACATTTCGAGCCCTAAGGGGGGTTCACCCCCCCTTTGTAAACCCCCCGCGTGGCTGTGCCATGCACGTCTGACTTTGTCAGACTTTTCAGGTTTTTGAAAATGTTATACTTGCACCCATGCGGGTCGCTGGTGAGCCGGAGCCAATCCCAGCTGACACTCGGCAAGAGGCAGGGTAGGGTACACCAGCAGGTTCGAACCCAGAACTTGCTTACAGCCCAGACATGCAGATGAGGTCAACTGGATGGTCGAAATTGCCCATCGGTGTGAGTCTGAGGCTGTCTGTCTCTCTGTGTTAGCCCAACAATAGACTGATGACCTGTCCAGGGTGAACCCCGCCTCTCGCCCAAAGTCAGCTGGGATTGGCTCCAGCTCACAACGGATAAGTGGCATAGAAAACGAATGAATGCAGCTTCAGTGCCTGGAATGGAGATGGAGGGGCGTCACTCCTGGTTTGTGCTTTTGCCTCGTTGCATATGCGTTTGAGTGAATTTACTTCTCAAAGCACAAAAAACTCATCTCCTCTCATTATCTCTAGCCGCTTTATCCTGTTCTACAGGGTCGCAGGCAAGCTGGAGCCTATCCCAGCTGACTACGGGCGAAAGGCGGGGTTCACCCTGGACAAGTCGCCAGGTCATCACAGGGCTGACACATAGACACAGACAACCATTCACACTCACATTCACACCTACGCTCAATTTAGAGTCACCAGTTAACCTAACCTGCATGTCTTTGGACTGTGGGGGAAACTGGAGCACCCGGAGGAAACCCACGCGGACATGGGGAGAACATGCAAACTCCGCACAGAAAGGCCCTCGCCAGCCACGGGGCTCGAACCTGGACCTTCTCGCTGTGAGGTGACAGCGCTAACCACTACACCACCGTGCCGCCCTTATTTATTTATAAATTGTATTTTTATTGTATTTTATTCGTGTTCTCTTTCCCACCTCCATGCGGGTTGTTTCTCTTTTGTCTCACTGTAAAACTCCGCCATTGTTGCTCCTCTTTCCGGTGTGTGACACATTTGCATGGATTTTTAATATCAGGCTCCTCCTGCGTGCTCATCGTGTCACAAGCTTCTGGAGAAAGTGGCAAGCTGACCTCACGCGCATGTACGCATGCTTTTATACTGTATATATATCTCTCTCTCTCTCTGTGTAGGCTCTGTGCACACATGCATGCGTGCAACATCCCGGCCCTCACTTCTAATTGATGTAAATAGGAAGCAGAGGCGCGCGCGCTGACCTTGTTCTCCAGGGTGAGTGACCCCAATTAATCAGAAATCCTTCCAAGATGCTTCAAGCTAATAAATGGTGGTGGGTCAAATTAAGAAGTGGTGTGAGAGCGCTCGCACGCACACACACACACACACACACACACACACACACACAGAAAGACTTTTCTTTTAATGACCGTTGAAACATTTTCCCCATACTGCATGTCAAATTAACCTCGAAGTCAAAGTAATGATCTGTTAAACTTCACTCGTTTTATTCATGTAAATACTCATTTCACTCCTGATCCTGGAAGCCACTGTGGGGTTTCTGCATTTTAAAAAAAATTAAAGCTATTACACTTCATCAGAAAATTAATAGGACATAATGCAGGGTAATGCGAATCATAACAGTGCAAAGCCGGCATTTACATCTTCCACCAGTACCGCTCTCCTGAACCGCTGTATCTGAATGGTGTCGGTGTAAATGAAAAAAAAAATTAAACAATTATCCTCAGCTCATTATAACCAAGGAGAACTGAAGGCAAATTTTTTCTTATCAAAATTCTATTTATCTCATTTTATTAAATATCGGAATGCATTTTTGATCGCTATTTTGTCGCTGCTATAGCAAGTTATGAGTGTTTGAAATATGCTTTGTAATATATCAGTCCAGGGCGGCACGGTGGTGTAGTGGTTAGCGCTGTCGCCTCACAGCAAGAAGGTCCGGGTTCGAGCCCCGTGGCCGGCGAGGGCCTTTCTGTGCGGAGTTTGCATGTTCTCCCCGTGTCCGCGTGGGTTTCCTCCGGGTGCTCCGGTTTCCCCCACAGTCCAAAGACATGCAGGTTAGGTTAACTGGTGACTCTAAATTGAGCGTAGGTGTGAATGTGAGTGTGAATGGTTGTCTGTGTCTATGTGTCAGCCCTGTGATGACCTGGCGACTTGTCCAGGGTGTACCCCGCCTTTCGCCCGTAGTCAGCTGGGATAGGCTCCAGCTTGCCTGCAACCCTGTAGAACAGGATAAAGCGGCTACAGATAATGAGAATGAGATGAGATATATCAGTCCATATGTCAAAGCAATGGCCGTAAACGAGATTCGTTGAGACCTGTGCGAGACATCATAGGACGGAAGTAAAACGTACAGCGGAAATCAAAGTGACTGACGTCTGCCAACATTGTCAAAAGACGCGCACACCCTCTTTCGAATGCTGACATAATCAAGCCGGAAGTTTTGTTTGTTTTGATAGCGATCAAGAAAGTTTGAAAAAAAATAGGCAGTAACCGTCATTTAAACTCGTTTTTGTGCAATATTTCGTTTGGAAAACAGTTTTCAAAATGGCGGCACTGACACCTGGTTGACACTTCACGTTTCGAAGTCTCGCACAAGTCTCGTGAAGATCGTACGGATAAGCGACGCCTGCCGTGGACCAAACGTACTAAATTCAACACGGCTAAAAACCGAATAGGCCGATAAGTATAATATTTAATTACAATTAGTTGCCAATACGAGTCACGAAATAAGGTTACTAAAACCGAAAACGTCATTGAGTAACACGTTAATTAAGAAATAAAGCAAGTTTAAAAATGACTTCAGTTCTCCTTTAAATGCTGTCAGAGTTTTCACCTGATTCATTCAAATGATTATGTTAGAGATGAGAGGAAAAACGCTGAGCAGCCAATCAGACTCGAGCGTTGGGCTTCTCTGGGTCACGTGTTAAAATTTTGAAGAAAAATTTCACAAGGTTTCTTTTTTTTTAAATATAAATATTATTCCATATATACTGTATTGTTATTTAAAACAATAATCAGGCACATAAAAGCATAAGATTTGACAGGGGTTTATTTGACAAATTTTGATTCAAGCGTGAAAATCATTAATAGTTTGTTTTATGAATGAAATTCAAAATTCATGAAATAATTTTTCACTTCTTTGAATTTCTTTTGAACTTCTCCTCCAAATATAAAAATCCCACCTGAGTGTTTTAATCAAGTCAAATAGCTGTTGAAAAGATAGTGGAGATAACGATCACCTTCAAATGATCAATTATTAATAATAATAATAATCATCATCATCATTATAAATTGTTTCCCATTTCCCAATCTTTAGAACAAGAGGAGCGAAACGGCGGACGTGAAACTCAAGCAGGACTGAAAAATGAATGACTGAATTAATTATTGACCCCCTTTCCTCTGGAGCAGGCCTGGTGATACACCGCGATTAGCATCACTTTTATTGCTATCAGGTATTAGCCATGTCATCTGTCATCCATCATTCGCGTTAGCGTTAGTGTTTGCATGGAGTTTACACACTTTATCCAATTAGCAATGGAGTGACCGTGAAAAAAACACAGCATTGGAAAGACACTGGATCCCTTACTCAAGGTAACACTTGATCCCTTATTCATGAAGCAACTGAGAAAGAGAGAGGGTGAGGGAGAGAGAAAGGGAGGGAGGGAGGGATGGAAAAGATAAGGCACCAATTAAAGGAGGAACAAAAATGTAACGGAAAAAAAACACAAACATACAAGCCAGATACAAAACCGGAGATGGCGTCGGTACGGAATGAATTTGTCACGAACAAAAGGCTTAATTGAAGCAAACCTGTTCCTCGTCTGTTGCTGGCACATTAGCCATTCGGAAAGATGGGCCGATTCGTATTCGGCGTGAATTATTTAAGCGCTGGACGTCTCTCAGGAGCAGCCACCAAACAAAAGAGGTTCACATGACTCAGTGGTTTGGGGCGCGCTCATTTTCATCGAACAAGGAAATAAGGCTGCAAATTCTAACCATAAGAACAATGAAAAGCCAAAGAAATCATGTCACAAAATTAAAAAATCTATCCATATTTACGTCCATCCATTATCCGTAACCACTTACAAGCTGGAGCCTATCCCAGCCGACTACGGGCGAAAGGCGGGGTACACCCTGGACAAGTCGCCAGGTCATCACAGGGCTGACACATAGACACAGACAACCATTCACACTCACATTCACACCTACGGTCAATTTAGAGTCACCAGTTAACCTAACCTGCATGTCTTTGGACTGTGGGGGAAACCGGAGCACCCGGAGGAAACCCACGCGGACACGGGGAGAACATGCAAACTCCACACAGAAAGGCCCCCGTCGGCGGCTGGGTTTGAACCTTCCCAGAACCTTCTTGCTGTGAGGCGACAGCGCTAACCACTACACCACCGTGCCACCCTCGATGTTTACATCCGATCGCAAAGCCACTCAGTTTAGCAGTGAAGCAAATTTCTGGTTCATTTTTTCCAATCATGTGTCTTATTATGAAGTCTGTCGACCAATCAGAAGTCTGCAAGACGAGTCTGTAATTCAGAACGAACAGGAAACATCAGATACAAATACAGATATGAATAGGAGAAGCACTATTCGTCTTGGCTTGTTTTTTCTTTCGTCTGGGTCAAATCAGATTTCTGCATCGGAACCGAGATCCGACTGCACACAGAATGACGGAAAATATTTTGCGTGATTTTTTACTTTAATGCGGGTGACTGTGAGCGACTTCGTTGACTTGTTTTCTTCAGATTGTGGCCCTGACCAGTTCCCAGTGCAGCGTAAGACATTTAGAGGAAAGCACTATCTGCCCTCTTCCACATACATCAGTCTGTGATTGCCTAATGTTGCTGTGATTGACAGGGAAGACAGCGTATGCCACTCCTACACTGAGAACACAGCAAAACTACGTTCTCTTGGACTCCTGGTGACTAACCGTCTTGATTTGAACTCGTGATTTCTGGATATTTGGGCACTTCGTAGCTCCGTGTTTGTTCACTTTAACACGAAAGTTCGATGCTCATTTATAATGGTTATATTTTGAAAAATGTACCCAAATAAATTTGTTAGAAAATATCGCAGGCAGGAATAATTATTGCACAAAAATGATTGGATTTTTAAAAGTAAACAATCCCACCCACATCTCTCATGGAGACTCGAGTGATGTAGCTGAGGCTGAGGAACTGTCAGGAACCAAGCAAGCCCTGCTGTCATATCTGCAAGCTGGGGGTTTTCCAGGGATTTTTCCAGGGAGAGAATTCGATGTCGAGATTATATTTAATTCCAAAATAAATAAATGAAAATTTTTGCAATTTAAGCCACGCCCACTTTGAGTTTCAAGGCAGATATGGATATCGGTAGTGTCAAAGCTTTCTTTGCTGAGGGAAATGAGATAAAACAGGACATATGTTCGCATTTTTATTCCAAACAAAAGACTAAAACGATGCATTGAATAATAATAATAAAATAAAATAAAAAAACACTCTGGAATTGTCTCGTCTGAACCGTCCTCCTGAACAGCACTCCGCTTTCAGCCTGGAGGAATTCTGACATATTGTTTAGCTTGTAGACGTTTCATTAGCGTATGTTTCGAAAAGGCCTTCTGTGCTACAAGATGAAGACGTCAACTACGATTCCAGCACGATCTGTGTCCTGGCACAACATCTTCCTTCTTTCCTTCATTCCTTCCTTCCAATCTTCACAGGCCTGGGTGTTTTTTTTTTCTTTCCCTCCTTACATGGCCGCCAGGAATGATGAGCAGCATGCTGACAGTTGACATTTACCAGGAGAATCGGCTTGGCACGGTCGATCCTGCCCGGCTCAGAACAACAAAAGAGGTGCAAAAAACGCCGACTGAAAAGGACAAAACAATCCTCAGTGCTTTGTTTTGGTTTGTTTGGATTTTTTGTGTGTGTGTGTTTTATTTTTTCTCTGTGGATGGTTGCCAGCTCCAGGCAAATTTGCTTCTTTTCTGTAAAAATAAAACCTCATCAACATTTTCACAGAACCACTTTCACTTCTGGCAAGTTGCTTTTTTTTCTCAGCCTTCTTAACCTGCAGCAAATTCCCCACGGTTCTTCAGTGCAAACAGGAGGAAAAAAGGTTCCTCGGAAGGTTTTCCTGAGCAAACATCAAACGGATATTGTTTTTGACGCCTGGTGAAATCGTCTCAGCCCGGAACGGCGTTTAGGGAATACGGGGTGCATCAGGGCTCCGTTCGAGGCCCGCTGAAACTTTAATGAATGCAGGCCAGTGCCGCGTTGTCACCTTGGCATATTTTATCATTGATCAAACATTAGTAGGCAGCTGTTGGAAACTTGTAACTGTCTCATCAGTGGAGGCGAAGGGCCTCGGAGGCACCAGCACCAGCCTCCTGCCCAGATGCTTCCTCTCGCATTTATTCACCTTTTTTCTTTTCCTTTTTTTTAAAAACAGTGTATATCTGTGTGTGTGTGAGAGAGAGAGAGAGAGAGAGAGAGAGAGAGAGAGAGAGAGCTTTCTGTCAGGTTTTGATTTTCTACCTCATGCTTCATGTCCTTCGGATTCATGTTTTGCATCCTCTGGGGTTCACAGATCGTTTATTGATAACTTTTTTTGTGAATATTTTGTACATAAAGTCAGGTCTGTCTAAGTATCAGTGCATTCTTTAAAAAAAAGGTTTCTGCTCTTCATTTGAGTGCGTCTGCCTTTAAGTTCACATGTGATTTCTTTTCCTTACGTGATTCATTTAGTTTCAAACGATTCATTTATTTTCCGCACGACTCATTTGTTGTTAGGTTATTATCTGATCATTTTTTCAATTGTTATTATGTCATAATTGTTTTTCACATAATTAATTTGTTTTTATATGATTCATCTGGGGCGGCACGGTGGTGTAGTGGTTAGCGCTGTCGCCTCACAGCAAGAAGGTCCGGGTTCGAGCCCCGTGGCCGGCGAGGGCCTTTCTGTGTGGAGTTTGCATGTTCTCCCCGTGTCCGCGTGGGTTTCCTCCGGGTGCTCCGGTTTCCCCCACAGTCCAAAGACATGCAGGTTAGGTTAACTGGTGACTCTAAATTGACCGTAGGTGTGAATGTGAGTGTGAATGGTTGTCTGTGTCTATGTGTCAGCCCTGTGATGACCTGGCGACTTGTCCAGGGTGAACCCCGCCTTTCGCCCGTAGTCAGCTGGGATAGGATCCAGCTTGCCTGCGACCCTGTAGAACAGGATAAAGCGGCTACAGATAATGAATGGATGGATGGATGGATGGATGGATGGATGGATGGATGGATGATTCATCTGATATATTCAGATATTCAAATGTTGTTCGTGAATGACTGATTCAAATAAATGATGAATCAAATGATTCAATAAATGAATCAGTTCACCCCCCCTCCCCCCACATGATTAATTCCTTTATGCAGCATTTCCCCACAATATGTTTCTCACATAATTCATTTATTTTGTCATGTGATTTAATTGTATCTGACATCATCGTCATCATCTTCATCAAGTCACATATGAAACCTCTTCACAGTGCACCTTTCCTTTCTTTTTCCTTTTTTCTTTCTCCTGATGAAGGCACGTGCTTTCTGTGTCCCGTTAACCTCGTGCCTCGTTGGCAGTGATTGATTACCCAATATCTAATTAAACCTGATCCAATCTCTTTATTATGCAGAGTGGAACAAACAAACCCAAGTCCGATGTGTCAGGACGGCGTGATTGATGATGCTGCCAATCCGCCTATTGTTTCGCCTAATGTCTCGATGCTTGTAACAACTCACTGAAGCTCCTTGGCACAATACGTCGTGTCAGTCCATACTCCACCCGGCCCACGCCGGCCAACGGAAACTGGGTGTTTTTTTTTTAATCCCCTCCTCCTCCTCTTTTTTCAGGGCTGAGAGATGTATAATGGTGGACAGGGAGATATTTGTTGGGTTGTTGGCCCTATTAAACTCAAGGCTTTTCTCCTCCACCCCGAGGGCACAACTGTTTTTAAACGGCTGGGGAAAGGGGACGGGTGACAGCTCGGGCCACTAAACAAACACTGCTCACTGATACAGCCGTAACACACACCAGTGCGTTAATATTCATCATGATGGCAAAGGTGTCCAACAGCGTGGGAATAAATATACGCCACTTTGAACATGGTGCCAAAATTTTCAATCAAAGCATTTACAGAAAAGTCACACAAACTTCAACATTACATCTGCCCTTATTGTTTATTTTATGCACTTTTCTTTATTGTAATCGTTCATTTATTTCTTTGCTTTCTTTCACGTATGATTCTTTTATATTATTAAAGTTTTACAAGATTCTTTGATATATACAGTTGTGGTCAGAAGTTTGCATACAGTGACATGAATGTCATCTTGGCTATGAATGTCAGGGCAATATTTGGGCTTTCAGTAATTTCTTTGAACTGTTCTTTTCTGTGGCAGAATGATTGTACAGCATACAGCTTTCATTAAAAAAACACTAGAATTTGGTGCACAAATTTTAATTTCTTTGGGTTTTCTGAAATCAAAACAGGGTCAAAAATATACATACAGCACACCTAATATTTGGGTAAAATGCCTCTTCGCAAGATTCACCTTGACCAAACATTTTTGCTGACCATGAACAAGCTTCTGGCAGAATTCTGGTTGGGTATTTCACGACTCTTCATGGTAGAATTGGTAGAGTTCAATTAAATTTGTTTTTTTTTTCTTGGCATGGACTCGACTTATAAGCACGGTCCATATATTTTCAACAGGGTTGAAGTCAGGACTTGTTTTAAGCTTAATGTTAGCCTGCTTTATCCTCCACAACCAGCTCTGATGCGTGTTTGGGTTCATTGTCCTGTTGTAACTCCCAAGTCGTGTTCAAGTTTCTGATGGTTTATGCTGAAGAATTCTGAGGTAGTCCTCCTTCTTCATTATTCCATCCACTTTGTGCAATGAACCAGTTCCACTGGCAGCAAAGCAGCCCCAGAGCATGATGATCCTACCACCACCACCAGCTGGTACAGTGTTCCTCTGTACATGGTGGTCATTGTGGCCAAACAACTCCATCTTTGTCTCATCTAACCATACAGCTTTCCTCCAGAAGGCTTTTTCTTTGTCCGTGTGGTCAGCTTCAAACTTTAGTTAAGCTTGAAGGTGTCAATTCTGGAGCAGGGGGTTATTTCTTGGATAGCAGCCTCTTATTCCATGGTGATCTGAACTGTGGACAGTGATCCATCAGCTTCCAGTTCATGGCAGGGCTGTGCCATGGTGGTTCCCAGGTTGTTCCTGACCATCCAAACCAATTTCCTTTCAGCTGAGGGTGACAGTTTGGGTTTTCTTGAAGCAAAGTGGTTTGGCAAAGTGACTACACCTCACAATAACTTGCATACAATTGTTTGAACTGATCTTGGAATTTGCAGTTGTTTAGAAATGGCTCCAAGAGATATTCCGGAGTTGCGATCCTCTTTCTCAGATCTGCACTGAGCTCCTTGGACTTTCCCATTTTACTGTGTGCTGGTCAATCCAATGAGTGCTGTAAACAAACCCTTTTTATGAAGGCACAGAGAAGCTACCAGCTGTAGTCAATCATGATCACTAACAAGAAGTTAAGAGACCTCGGCCTTAGCAACATAAGAGACATTTTGGACGTTTCAGCACCTCTGAATTAATAATCTAAGTGAGTGTATGTATATTTTTGACCATGTATGTATAATTTTGACCAGGTGTTGATTTCAGAAAACCCAAAGAAATTTAAAACTTGTGCACCAAATTCTAGTGTTTTTTTTTTATTAAAGATGTATGCTGTACAATCATTCTGCCACAGAAAAAAAAACAGTTCAAAGAAATTACTCAAAGCCCAAATACTGCCATGACATTCATTTCACTGTATGTAAACTTCTGACCACAACTATTTTTTGTCCACATGATTCATTGACATTCACATTATTTATAGCATGATTTTTCATCTGATTCTTTGACACAATTCACTTAATTTCATGTCTGATTTGACATGATTCATTTCTTCCTTGTGATTCTTTTCCACGATTCATTTTCCACATGTGATTTCTTTATTCATTTATCGTCACATGACTCTTTTACACACGACTCACCTAGAATGTGATTCCTTTACATGATTCATTTATTTTTCACATGCCTCTTAAAAGGTTTGTTTATTTTTCATGTGACTCTTTTGGACATCATGTGTTTTGTTTGTTTGTTTGTTTGTTTGTTTTTCACACCTGAATCTTTTTTTCCATTTGTAAAAATAATTTATATCCAACTGATTTCTTTTCCCACGTGATTCATTTATTTTCAAATGATGTTTTCTTCCCCATATTCATTTCTTTTCATGTATCTATGATTTCATTCTGTATTTCTGAGTGTCAGGGTATATTGTCGTCGCAACCCAAATATTAAAACATTACAATGTTTAATGTATGAAATGGACGTAAAGGTCTGGAGTGCAAGATCGATCTCATAAACGACTCCTTTAAATGATTCACTTGATCAAACACATGAGCGCAGATGAGTGTTTTGAGTGTTTGAGCCACGATTTGAGACACTTCCATTAGCAAACAGTTTTTGACCCCTGGCTGAATGGAGGTTATTCAAAAGCGACATGTTGGAAATTGTAGCTTTAATGCTCCGACATCTGATCTCGGTGTCACACGCCTGTAGGCTTTTTTATTAAACAAACGTGTGTGTGTGTGTGTGTGTGTGTGTGTGTGTTCGTTCTGAAAATATAAGAAAGGTGACACATATCAAACATCAAACAACCCTGCGCTACACCGGACAGCATTAATCAAAACTGTTTTTTTCTCATTTCCTCAAGAATTCATAATTAAATAATTAATTTCTCGGCTAAAGCAGCTCTTGTGCTTTCCTGCTGCTAAAAATTTGTCCTTGTCTGAGCTTTAGATTGATATATTTATTATTTATCAGATTAATCATGGCTGAGATCAAGCCTGGGCTCATCCAGTGCTGTTCAATTGTGTGTGTGTGTGTGTGTGTGTGTGTGTGAGAGAGAGAGAGACAGGCAGCTGCAAATGGTGATTATAAAGACCAGTCACCATTCAATGAAAGAGCACAGCTTTGCCCCGAGCATCATTTTTCTTATTTCTGTGGAGGAGAGTTGGTGGGGGAGATGCAGCCTTTACACACACACACACACACACACACAGCTTGGAAAGGGGTCAGCGAAGGTCCCGGGGTCATCTCTATTTACGCAAAGGTCTTGAAAATGCTCAAAGGACGGAGCAGTGAGTGTCAGAACACCTCCACTTCACCCCCTTCAGCCAAAATGTGTCAGAAGTCCGAGGCTAAATCTCTTTTTTTTTTAGTCTCCATTTCTCCTCTGAGCTGATGGACGTCACACACTTTCATTCACACACTGCCCCTGAGCCATTGTCGTCAGTGAGTGACACGAAAAAAAAAATTCTCTATTAAAATGTGAAGAAATAAAAAAAAAGAACTATTTGTGCAGCATGAAAGGAAATAAGCAGCGCGGCAATTCAGAAATAAATTTCTCCAAACGTTTATCCAGATTTGGACAGAACATAAGATAGGACACATTTCCATCATAAACACGTGGCCATTTTTGTTTTTAAAGGAAGTAAATCGGCCAAAAGTAATCTGTTCATCAGTTTTCACTCGAACATGTTTGTGGTGGTGGAGTTACGATGCTAGTGTATCTAATAATGTAACGTAGCTACAAATTTAATATAGCTCAAACTATAGCTAATAATGAAACATAGCTATAAATTTAATATAGCTCGAAATGTAGCTAATAATGTAATGTAGCTACAAATTTAATATAGCTCGAAATGTAGCCAATAACGTAACATAGCTACAAATTTAATATAGCTTGAAAAGTAGCTAATAATGTAATATAGCTACAAATTTAATATAGCTCGAAATGTAGCTAATAATGTAACGAAGCTACAAATTTAATATAGCTCAAAATGTAGCTAATAATGTAACATGGCTACAAATTTAACATAGCTCGAAATGTAGCTAATAATGTAACCTAGCTACAAATTTAATATAGCTCAAAGTGTAACTAATAATGTAACATGGCTACAAATTTAACATAGCTCGAAATGTAGCTAATCATGTAACTTGGCTACAAATTTAATATTGTTCAAAATATAGCCAATAAGGTAACGTAGCTACAAATTTAATATATGTAATGTATTACTTGAAATATAGCTAATAATATAATGTAGCTACATAATTTAATATAGCTTGAAATGTAGCTGATAATGTAATGTAGCTACAAATTTAATATAGCTCGAAATGTCGCCAATAAGGTAACATAGCTACAAATTTAATATAGCCTGAAATGTAGCTAATAATGTAATGTAGCTACAAATTTAATTTTGCTTGAAATGTAGCAAATAATGTAACCTAGCTACAAATTTAATATAGCTCAAAGTGTAACTAATAATGTAACATAGCTACAAATTTAATATAGCTCAAAATGTAGCTAATAATGTAACATAGCTACAAGTTTAATATAGCTCAAAATGTAGCGGATAATGTAATGTAGCTACAAATTTAATATAGCTCAAAAATGTAGCTAATAATGTAACATGGCTACAAATTTAATATAGCTCAAAGTGTAGGTAATAATGTAACATGGCTACAAATTTAACATAGCTCGAAATGTAGCTAATCATGCAACCTAGCTACAAATTTAATATCGCTCAAAATATAGCCAATAAGGTAACGTAGCTACAAATTTAATATAGTTTGAAATGTGGCTAATAATGTAGCTGCAAATTTAATATAGCTCGAAATGTAGCTAATAATGTAACATAGCTACAAATTTAATATAGCTCAAAATGTAGCTAATAATGTAACATAGCTACAAGTTTAATATAGCCAGAAATGTAGCAGATAATGTAATGTAGCTACAAGTTTAATATAGCTCGAAATGTAGCTAATAATGTAATGTACCTACAAATTTAGTATAGCTTGAAATGTAGATAATAATGTAAATTAGCTACAAGTTTAATATTGCTTGAAATGTCACTAAAATTGTAACGTAGCTACAAATGTAATATAGCTTGAAATGTAGCTAAAAATTAAATGTAGCTACAAATTTAATATAGCTTGAAATGTAGCTAATAATGTAACCTAGCTACAAATTTAATATAGCTCGAAATGTAGCTAATAATGTAATGTAGCTACAAATTTAATATAGCTCGAAATGTAGCCAATAACGTAACATAGCTACAAATTTAATATAGCTTGAAAAGTAGCTAATAATGTAATATAGCTACAAATTTAATATAGCTCGAAATGTAGCTAATAATGTAACGAAGCTACAAATTTAATATAGCTCAAAATGTAGCTAATAATGTAACATGGCTACAAATTTAACATAGCTCGAAATGTAGCTAATAATGTAACCTAGCTACAAATTTAATATAGCTCAAAGTGTAACTAATAATGTAACATGGCTACAAATTTAACATAGCTCGAAATGTAGCTAATCATGTAACTTGGCTACAAATTTAATATTGTTCAAAATATAGCCAATAAGGTAACGTAGCTACAAATTTAATATATGTAATGTATTACTTGAAATGTAGCTAATAATATAATGTAGCTACATAATTTAATATAGCTTGAAATGTAGCTGATAATGTAATGTAGCTACAAATTTAATATAGCTCAAAAATGTAGCTAATAATGTAACATGGCTACAAATTTAATATAGCTCGAAATGTAGCGGATAATGTAATGTAGCTACAAATTTAATATAGCTCAAAAATGTAGCTAATAATGTAACATGGCTACAAATTTAATATAGCTCAAAGTGTAGGTAATAATGTAACATGGCTACAAATTTAACATAGCTCGAAATGTAGCTAATCATGCAACCTAGCTACAAATTTAATATCGCTCAAAATATAGCCAATAAGGTAACGTAGCTACAAATTTAATATAGTTTGAAATGTGGCTAATAATGTAGCTGCAAATTTAATATAGCTCGAAATGTAGCTAATAATGTAACATAGCTACAAATTTAATATAGCTCAAAGTGTAGGTAATAATGTAACATGGCTACAAATTTAACATAGCTCGAAATGTAGCTAATCATGCAACCTAGCTACAAATTTAATATCGCTCAAAATATAGCCAATAAGGTAACGTAGCTACAAATTTAATATAGTTTGAAATGTGGCTAATAATGTAGCTGCAAATTTAATATAGCTCGAAATGTAGCTAATAATGTAACATAGCTACAAATTTAATATAGCTCAAAATGTAGCTAATAATGTAACATAGCTACAAGTTTAATATAGCCAGAAATGTAGCAGATAATGTAATGTAGCTACAAGTTTAATATAGCTCGAAATGTAGCTAATAATGTAATGTACCTACAAATTTAGTATAGCTTGAAATGTAGATAATAATGTAAAGTAGCTACAAGTTTAATATTGCTTGAAATGTCACTAAAATTGTAACGTAGCTACAAATGTAATATAGCTTGAAATGTAGCTAAAAATTAAACGTAGCTACAAATTTAATATAGCTTGAAATGTAGCTAATAATGTAACCTAGCTACAAATTTAATATAGCTCGAAATGTAGCTAATAATGTAATGTAGCTACAAATTTAATATAGCTCGAAATGTAGCCAATAACGTAACATAGCTACAAATTTAATATAGCTTGAAATGTGCCTAATAATGTAATGTAGCTACAAGTTTAATATAGCTCGAAATGTTGCTAATAATGTAATGTAGCTACAAATTTAATATAGCTCGAAATGTAGCTAATAATGTAACGCAGCTACAAATTTAATATAGCTTGAAATGTAGCTAATAATGTAATGTAGCTACAAATTCAATACAGCTCGAAATGTAGCTAATAGTATAACAGCTACAAATTTAATATAGCTTGAAATGTAGCTAAAAATGTAACAGCTACAAAGTTAATATAGTTCGAAATGTAGGTAAAAATTTAATGTAGCTACAAATTTAATATAATTCAAAATGTAGCTAATAATGTAATGTAGCTGCAAATTTAATATAGCTCAAAATGTAGCTAATAATTTAACATAGCTACAAATTTAATATAGCTTTAAATGTAACTAATAATGTAATAGCTACAAATTTAATATAGCTCAAAATGTAGCTAATAATGTAACATGGCTACAAATTTAATATAGCTCGAAATGTAGCTAATAATTTAACTTTGCTACAAATTAAATATATCTTGAAATGTAGCTAATAATGTAACATAGCTACAAATTTAATATACCTTGAAATGTAGCTAATAATGTAACAGCTACAAATTTAATATCGCTCGAAATGTAATACAGCTCGAAATGTAGCTAATAATGTAACGTAGCTACACATTTAATATACCGTGAAATGCAGCTAATAATGTAACAGCTACAAATTTAATATTGCTCAAAATGTAGCTAATAATTTAACGTAGCGACAAATTTAATATAGCTCGAAATGTAGCTAATAATATAATGTAGCTACATACTTTAATATAGCTCGAAATGTAGCTAATAATGTAATGTATCTACAAATTTAATATTGCTCAAAATGTAGCTAATAATTTAATGTAGCGACAAATTTAAGATAGATTGAAATGTAGCTAATAATTTAATGTAGCTACATACTTTAATATAGCTCGAAATGTAGCTAATAATGTAACATGGCTACAAATTTAATATAGCTCGAAATGTAGCTAATAATTTAACTTTGCTACAAATTAAATATATCTTGAAATGTAGCTAATAATGTAACAGCTACAAATTTAATATCGCTCGAAATGTAATACACCTCGAAATGTAGCTAATAATGTAATGTAGCTAAAGATTTAATATACCGTGAAATGCAGCTAATAATGTAACAGCTACAAATTTAATATTGCTCAAAATGTAGCTAATAATTTAACGTAGTGACAAATTTTAAATAGCTCGAAATGTAGCTAATAATATAATGTAGCTACATAATTTAATATAGCTTGAAATGTAGCTGATAATGTAATGTAGCTACAAATTTAATATAGCTCGAAATGTAGCCAATAATGTAACATAGCTACAAATTTAATATAGCTTGAAATGTAGCTAATAATGTAATGTAGCTACAAATTTAATTTTGCTTGAAATGTAGCAAATAATGTAATGTAGCTACAATTTTAACATAGCTCGAAATGCAGCTAATCATGTAACCTAGCTACAAATTTAATATCCCTCACAATGTAGCCAATAAGGTAATGTAGCTACAAATTAAATATATCTTGAAATGTAGCTAATAATTTAATATAGCTATAAATTTAATATAGCTTGAAATGTAGCTAATAATGTAAAGTAGCTACAAGTTTAATATAGCTTGAAATGTAGCTAAAATTATAATGTAGCTACAAATTTCATATAGCTTGAAATGTAGCTAATAATTTAATGTAGCTACAAATTTAATATAGCTCAAAATGTAGCTAATAATTTAACGTAGCTACAAATTTAATATAGATCAAAATGTAGCTAATAATGTAACATAGATACAAATTTAATATAGCTCAAAATGTAGCTAATAATTTAACGTAGCTACAAATTTAATATAGCTTGAAATGTAGCTAATAATGTAACAGCTACAAATTTAATATAGCTCGAAATGTAGCTAATAACGTAACATAGCTACAAATTTAATATAGCTCGTAATGTAGCTAATAATTTAACTTCGCTACAAATTTAATATATCTCGAAATGTACCTAATAATGTAACATAGCTACAAATTTAATATACCTTGAAATGTAGCTAATAATGTAACAGCTACAATTTTAATATAGCTCAAAATGTAGCTAATAATGTAACGTAGCTACAAATTTAATATAGCTCGAAATATAGCTAATAACATAACGTCGCTACAAATTTAAAATAGCTCAAAATGTAGCTAATAATTTAACGTATGGTAGCTACAAATTTAATATAGCTTGAAATGTAGCTAATAATGTAATGTTGCTACAAATTTAATATACCTCGAAATGTAGCTAATAATGTCACGTAGCTACAAATTTAGCATAGCTCGAAATGTAATACAGCTCAAAATGTAGCTAGTAATGTAATTTCTCTAAAATGCAGCATTGCTCAAATGTAATGGTGCTCACATGTAATATTGGTAGTCATACAACTAATAATCTCATGTAGCTACATATTTAATATAGCTAAAATATAATACAGCTCAATATGTTGCTACAAATTTAATGTTGTTAAAATGTAATATAGTTAGTATTATTCTATCCACATTCACTGGATACGAGCAATTGTTCTGCTCTGATTGGCTGCTCTCCTGCTAGGATATCAGCTCATATACTGTGAGTTGAGAAAAAAAATGGCAGAGCATGTTGCTGAACCAACCGAGGACGAAATAAAAACTCTATTCGAAAACAAAACTTAAAAAATACAAAAAAAGCAACAAAATATGGAATAAAAGTATTTGATGGGAAGAACATATCTTTTTATTTTTCAACAATTATTATTATCGCATTTTTCACAAATGGCTTCTTTCATTTTGCTGGTTTGTTTACATTCTAAGTGGAAATTGTTTTATCAGATGTTTTGTATCAAGTTTTTCTTTATCAAATATGCAAAACAATAAAAATATTCCATTCTTAAAATTCAGTGAATGTGGACAGAATAAAACAGTTATTCCACTCAATCTCATCATGCATGGCTTATAGACAACTCAGTGCTATGCACCTTGTCAGCTATCAGCTCATGTACAACTTGATTTTGTGGAATAACTGTTAAATGTAACGATGACATCACGGACTGGGATGTGCTGCTTAGCCCACACTGTGAGGACATAGTGGGGCTGACACACTGTCTGACGGATTATCTCAACTTCTGTGCAGACGTGGTTTCCTCTGCTAAGACTGTATGGTGTTACCCAAATAACAAGCCATGGGTAACACAGGAAGTCAAAGCTGTCCTCAACAGGAAGAAGGCCTCCTTCAGGAGCAGGGACAGGGAGGCGATGAAAGCAGCACAGCAGGAGGTGAAACACTGCATGAGGGAAGCTAAGAACAGCTACAGGAGAAAGGTGGAGCAGAAGCTGAAGGAGAACAGCATGAGGGAGGTCTGGGAAGGTGTGAAAACCATCACAGGCCACAATACAAAGACCAGAGTCATTGAGGGGACAGTGGAGAGGGCGAACGAGTTGAATGACTTCTTCAACCAGTTCAACCAGCCCACGTCCCCCTCCAACCTCCCCCTCACTGCAGCCATCTCTCCTTCTTCCCTCAACACACCTCCCCCCAGTCATCGCAGCAGCCCCCTCCTCCCCCACCTCAACACAGACTCCTCCATGCACTACTGCAGACCAGGTCAGAGGTCAACTGAGGAAGCTTCACCCCAGGAAAGCAGCAGGCCCAGACAAGGTGTGTCCCTGACTACTGAAGACCTGCACTGCTGAACTGGGTGAACAACTCTAACGCATCTTCAACCTCAGCCTGCAGCTGGGGAAAGTGCCCACCCTCTGGAAGACATCATTGCATCGTTCCAGTTCCCAAAAAGAATCGGCCCAGCGAGCTGAACGACTTCCGACCAGTCACGTCACATCTGATGAAGACATTGGAGCGGCTCTTCCTCAGCCTCCTCAGACCCCAGGTACAACATGCCCACGACTGTCTGCAGTTTGCGTACCGGGCAGGTGTTGGTGTGGAAGACGCCATACTGTACCTGCTACACCGAGCCCACTTGCATCTGGATAAGGGAAAATGGCACAGTGAGGATCCTCTTCTTGGACTTCTCGAGTGCCTTCAACACCATCCAGCCCCTTTTGCTTCAGGACAAACTGAACAGGATGCGAGTGGACCCCTGCCTGGTCACCTGGATCTCCAGCTACCTCACCGACAGGCCGCAGTACGTCAGGCTGAAGGACATCACATCTGATACTGTGATTAGCAGCACCGGAGCACCCCAGGGCACGGTGCTGGCCCCTTTTCCCTTCACCTTGTACACCGCGGACTTCTACTACAACAGTGTCATATTCAGAAGTTTGCCGATGACACAGCCATCATTGGGTGTATTGTTGATGACAGAGAGGAGGAGTATAGGAGCCTGGTGAGGGACTTTGCTGTGTGGTGCAACAGGAACCATCTGCAGCTAAACACCTCAAAGACCAAGGAGCTGGTCATTGACTTTGGGAGGTCCAGACCAAGGTCACGACCAGTTCTGATTGAGGTCGTCGAGGTGGAGGCTGTGGATTCCTACAAGTACCTCGGGCTGTGGCTGGACAGCAAGCTGGACTGGACTTGCAACACCAATCACTTATACAGGAAGGGACAGAGCAGGCTATACTTCCTTAGGAGACTGCGGTCCTTTAACATCTGCAGGAAACTCCTGTGGATGTTCTATCAGTCTGTGGTCACCAGTGTCCTGTTTTACACCGTGGTGTACTGGGGGGGGCAGCACATCCAAGAAGGACACATCCAGGCTGGACAAACTGATCAGGCAGGCCGGCTCTGTGGTCGGCATGAAGCTGGACTCTCTGGTGACGGTGGCAGAGAAGAGGTCTATGGACAAACTATTGAACATCATGGACGATGCCAGTCACCCTCTGCACATCATCATCAGCAACCAGAGGAGCCTGTTCAGTGACAGAATACTCCTTCCCAAGTGCAGGATGAACAGACTCAAAAACTCCTTTGTCCCTCATGCCATCAGACTGTACAACTCCTCTCTGGGGAGGAGGAGGGGTAACAGGAGGACAGAGGACGGGAAGGAGCAGTAGCCTAGCCTAACAATAAGCAATACCGGACAATGTGCAATATAATGTGCAATATAAAGTGCAATATCTCTCCTGCTGGCCCTCCCCCCTTCCTCTCTTCCCCATATCTTATTCTTTTTATATTTGTATATGTAAATACTTAATTAAATTTAATTTATCGAGAAGTTTTTTCTCTATTTTCTATTCTCTGTCCTGTAATGATGCTGCTGGAATCTTAATTTCCCTGAGGGAACCCGCCCAAAGGGATCAATAAAGTTCTATCTAATCTAATCTAATCTCATCATCTCTAGCCGCTTTATCCTTCTACAGGGTCGCAGGCAAGCTGGAGCCTATCCCAGCTGACTATGGGCGAAAGGCGGGGTACACCCTGGACAAGTCGCCAGGTCATCACAGGGCTGACACATAGACACAGACAACCATTCACACTCACATTCACACCTACGGTCAATTTAGAGTCACCAGTTAACCTAACCTGCATGTCTTTGGACTGTGGGGGAAACCGGAGCACCCGGAGGAAACCCACGCGGACACGGGGAGAACATGCAAACTCCGCACAGAAAGGCCCTCGCCGGCCATGGGGCTCGAACCCAGGACCTTCTTGCTGTGAGGCGACAGCGCTAACCACTACACCACCGTGCCGCCCCTAATCTAATCTAATCTAATCTAATCTAATCTAATCTAATTTAATCTATGTAGCGACACATTTAATGTAGCTAAAATGTAATATAGCTAGAACTGTCAAGAATAATTTCATGTAGCTACAGATTTTACAGTTAAAATGTAATATAGCTAGAAATGTAGCTCATAATGTAATGTTGCCAAAATGCCATGGAGCTACAAATTTAATGTAGCTAACATGTCATATATCTAGAAATGTAGCTAATAATAATAATAATAATAATGTTGTTCAAATGCAATGTAGTGACAAATCTAATTTAATTTAATTTAAATGTAATTTTGCTAGAAATGGAGCTAATAATGAAATGTACCTGAAATGTAATACAGCAAGAAATGTATCAAATTATGGAATGTAGCTACAAATTGAATGTAGCTAAAATGTAATATAGTTAGAACTGTTGCTAATAATCTCATGTAGCTACAAATTTGACAGTTCAAATGTAATCTTGCTCGAAATGTAGCTTATGAAGTAATATAACTGAAATGTAATACAGCAGTAAATGTATCTAATTATGTCACATAGCTACAAATGTAATATAGCTAGAAATGTAACTCATAATGTAATGTAACTAAAATGCAGTGTAATGACAAATTTAATATAATTAAAATGTAATTTTGCTAGAAATGGAGCAAATAATGTAATACAGCAAGAAATAGATCAAATTATGGAATGTAGCTACAGACTTAATGTAGCTAAAATGTAGTGTAGCTCAATATGTAGCGAAGAATGTAATGTCACTAAAATATGACGTAGCTACAGATTTATTCTCATTAAAATGTGGCATAGCTGATGATGTGAAGTAACTAAAAACATCATGCAACTACTGGGATGGAAGTTGTAGAAAGTCGGCTGATTTTCAACCTGATTTTGATGTCAACTGACATCAACTATGTAAAAAAAAAAACCTTTCTAGGAAATGGTGTAAATTCGGCCGAATGTTGTGATTGTCTTTAATTGCAGGTCTGTTGCTTTAGGAACTTCATCATCATTTTAATCTGACATGAAGAACACATGATCTCACACAGTTTTCTCGAATTCACCCAGAGTTTATCGGGATCTTGTACAGTGTGAGAAGAAATTTTTAAAAAATTTTAAAAATGTCAAGTTTGCAGTTTGAAATCAGCTGAAATCGATCAGCCAAACATTGAGGTATAAACTTCTGATGTGGTTTAGAACAGAAAGGGACAGATGGTAATCTGTAAGCATAAAATAACAACAACTTTAAACTTAATTAAAAAAAAAAAACATGCATGCACTGCCGTTCAAAAGTTGTTGTTTTTATGTTTTACATATTTACGTGTTTTAGGATTTCAACATTTTGTTCTGATAAACAATCAATAATGCAGTGCAGAGTTACTGTAACCTCCTGAAGTGTTTTATTTCTTTTATTGCTCAGCAATTTATCATCATTTAAAATCCATCACTCATTAATGAATGACACGTCAAACTTTTTATCCATTTCTAGTTACGTCATGTTGTGGGAGTTTGCTCCTCTTATCACTTGGTTTATTGCAGATATAAACTTGAAATAAGACAAAAAAAAAAGAAATGCAGCTTGTGATCCATTGATACTGAGAAACCGCAAAAAAAAAAAAATCTGTAAACCTGGAAAACTTATAGTTCCAGCTTCATGTCTGATCTGACTGTTACAAAGCGCTGACCCTAGAGACTCCTTCCAGAAAACTTCGCCATTTCAAAGATTATCACCACACGTCCTGAGTCCTAAGAAAGATCCCGTTCCGGATCCTCAGATAAACAGGAAACATGACTCGTGACTCGACTTGGACTTGAGCACTGATGACTCGTACTCGGACTCATGCATTAACTGCATTCAGACTCGTAAACTGTAGACGAGGACTCTCTTTATTTTCTCTTTATTTTTTATAACACGCCATAGTAATTTGGTATAATATATATATATATATATATATATATATATATATATATAATCTCATCTCTAGCCGCTTTATCCTTGTAGCGCGGACAATGCGTGGGTGGAGCACAGAGGACGGCAGGACAACGTTTGGAGGGAGTAACAGCGTATTTTATTAATAAACTTTTCAGTCTAAAAAGAACTCGCAGCACACAGACACACTCTCAGCCTCCACTCCCGGGTCGCGCTCCCTCTGCTCTCTCTCAGCCTCTTAAAATAGGGAGCGGTTTACTGGGAAAACACACACAAAACACAGGTTAATTACCGTCAGGTGTAGCGAATCTGCCACTCACCTTCCCCGGCTCCACCCTCCTGTCACAGACCGATGCTTGACCACGCCCCCGCTGCCACATACCCCCACCGCCCGACTCAGGCCGGGCGCCCGTCCGGCCCGCAGCCGACTCCCCCCCCCCCTTGACGGGAGAGGAAGTCCGCCACGACCATCTGCGCCCCCGGCCTGTGGACCACCTTGAAGTTGAAGGGTTGGAGTGCCAGATACCAACGGGTGATCCGCGCGTTGGCATCCTTCATGCGGTGGAGCCACTGGAGGGGCGCGTGGTCCGAACAGAGGGTGAAAGAGCGCCCCAGCAGGTAGTAACGGAGGGCGAGGACCGCCCACTTGATCGCCAGGCACTCCTTCTCAATGGTGCTGTAGCGCCCCTCACGCACTGACAGCTTGCGGCTGATGTATAGGACTGGGCGGTCCTCCCCCTCCACCTGCTGGGACAAAACGGCCCCCAGCCCTCTGTCCGACGCATCCGTCTGCAACAAAAAAGGGAGAGAGAAGTCAGGGGAGTGTAAGAGTGGCCCCCCACACAGTGCAGCCTTTACCTCAGAGAAAGCCCGCTGGCACTGCTCCGTCCACTGGACCGGATCTGGTGCCCCCTTTTTAGTGAGGTCAGTCAGCGGGCTGGTGACATCCGAATAATTAGGTATAAACCTACGATAGTAGCCAGCCAGCCCCAGGAACTGTCTCACCCCCTTTTTGGTCTTGGGCCTCGGGCAGGCCGCAATCGCTGCAGTCTTATTAATTTGGGGACGCACCTGCCCGTTGCCCAAGTGGAAGCCCAGATACCGTACTTCCACCCGCCCAATCGCACACTTCTTCGGGTTGGCAGTGAGTCCCGCCCGCCTCAGCGACCTAAGGACGGCCCTCAGGTGTTGCAGGTGCCGCTGCCAGTCATTGCTATAAATGATGATGTCGTCTAGGTACGCGGCCGCATAGGTGGCGTGCGGCCGGAGGACCCGGTCCATCAGCCGCTGAAACGTAGCGGGCGCCCCAAACAGCCCAAACGGAAGTGTGACGAACTGGTGTAAGCCGAACGGTGTGGAAAAGGCCGTTTTCTCTCGGGATAATGGAGTCAAGGGGATCTGCCAATATCCCTTCGTCAAATCCAGTGTCGAGTAAAAGCGAGCCGTGCCTAGTCGATCGAGCAGCTCATCAATACGAGGCATTGGGTATGCGTCGAATTTAGACACCGCGTTGACTTTTCTATAGTCCACACAGAACCGGACCGACCCGTCGGCCTTGGGAACCAAGACCACTGGGCTGCTCCAGTCACTGTGGGACTCCTCGACGATGCCCATTTCGAGCATGGCCTGAAGTTCTTCCCGAACCACCTTTTTTTTGTGTTCGGGTAGTCTATAAGGGCGGCTACGCACTACCACCCCCGGGGGCGTCTCTATGTGGTGTTCTATGAGGTTCGTGCGACCGGGCAGGGGCGAGAACACATCCGAAAACTCGGCCTGCAACTGGGCGACCTCCGCGAGTTGGGTCGGGGAGAGGTGGTCTCCACAGGGGACCGGAGAGGTACGTGATGCCAATGACCCTTTGGGGACCTCCGGCCCCAGCTCCGCCTTCTCCGGAACTACCGACACCAACGCCACGGGGACCTCCTCATTCCAGAGTTTCAGCAGATTGAGGTGGTAGATCTGTAGCGCCCCCTCCCTGTCCGTTCGCCTAACCTCGTAGTCGACGTCCCCGACTCGCCGTGTGACCTCAAAGGGTCCTTGCCACTTGGCGATTAATTTGGAGCTCGACGTGGGCAACAGGACGAGTACCTTCTCTCCCGGAGTGAACTCTCTAAGGCGCGTGCCCTTGTTGTACAGGCGGACTTGCCGTTCCTGGGCCTGCCGCAAATTCTCCTGAGTTAGGTGGGTGAGCGTGTGGAGTTTTGCGCGCAGATCCATAACGTACTGAATTTCGTTTTTGCTCTGTGAAGGTCCCTCCTCCCAATTTTCCCGCAGTACATCTAAGATGCCGCGCGGCTTACGCCCGTATAATAATTCAAACGGGGAAAACCCCGTGGAGGCTTGGGGGACCTCTCGCACTGCAAACAACAAGGGTTCGAGCCACTTATCCCAGTTACGTGCGTCCTCACTTACGAATTTTTTAATAATATTCTTGAGGGTGCGATTGAACCGTTCAACTAAACCGTCCGTCTGTGGGTGATAAACGCTGGTGCGGATCGGCTTAATACCTAGTAGCCCATACAGTTCGTTCAGTGTTCGTGACATAAACGAGGTGCCTTGGTCAGTCAGAATCTCTTTCGGGATTCCAACCCGGGAGATGACGTGGAAGAGGGCCTCTGCAATACTGCGTGCTGAGATATTGCGAAGAGGCACCGCTTCCGGGTATCGCGTTGCATAGTCCACCAGGACTAATATAAAGCGGTACCCTCGTGTTGACCGATCTAATGGCCCAACGAGATCCATCCCAATTCTTTCGAACGGGGTCTCGATTAATGGTAGGGGGCGCAAGGGCGCTTTTGGAATGGCCGCTGGATTTACTAACTGGCATTCGCGACACGCCGTACACCACTTACGGACGTCGCCGCGAATCCCCGGCCAATAGAATCGGGCCATTATCCGGGCGAGTGTCTTATCCTGCCCGAGGTGTCCAGCCATGGGATTAAAGTGGGCCGCCTGGAATACCAATTCCCGGCGGCTCTTTGGAATTAATAACTGGGTGACTCGCTCTTTCGTCTGAGTGTCCTGCGTCACTCGATATAATCTATCCTTCAAAATGGAAAAATAGGGGAAGGACGGGGTGGCGTTCGGCTGGAGCGTTTGACCATCGATTACTCTCACTTGGTCAAACGCGTGTCGCAGAGTCTCGTCTCGCGATTGTTCCAGTGGGAAATCCACGAGGGATTCCCCAATAGAAAGAGGAGGGGCCGGCGGCTCCTCCCCCTGTCGCGGAGGTGACGTAGACGGCTCTGCGACCGCCGCTCCAGCCAAAGCGACACCGGGACCCTCCCCCGTCAACCGGCAGGACCCACTCTTTACTAGGCGTGCCATTAAACCCCGAAATCCCGGCCAATCGGTCCCCAAGATCAAAGAGTGGGTAAGGCGAGGATTAACCGCCGCCTTCACTATAGATTTTTCCCCTCTAAAATATATGTGGACTGACACCAACGGGTAGCTGTGAATATCCCCGTGCACACACAACACCTTCACCCCTTGTGCTCCCCCCAATGCCTCGTCTTGCACCAGGCTTTGGCGGATCGAGGTCTGATTGCAGCCTGAATCCACCAACGCCTGATATGTAGCCCCTTGTACACTTACCGGTATGCGATACGCTCCGGCCCGATCGAGGGCAGCCTCTGGCGCGTCGGGGATCCGCACCACCGCCCCCACCTCCATCGCTGCACATTGTTGCTGCAGGTGGCCCGGTTCCCCGCAGCGCCAGCAAACCGGCCCGGGCCTCCCCTCTGCAACTGTGTTCTGGGGCTCACTCACCTGAGGGGGGGGAGAGACAGACACAGAAGGGAGAAACGGGAGGGCACCACGGGTGCGGCGGGCCGGCTGGGGTGGGGCCGGCCCCCGCCTCCGTGGTGGGGGAATGGGGCGAGGACGGGACACGGGAGGAGGGGGGGAAGACAGAGAGAGAGAGGAGGAGACAGAAGACGATGTCATCCGTTGTCCTGCCGCCGGTACAGCCGCCAGATGATCCTCCGCCAGTCCTACGGCCTGATCCAGCGACGCCGGGCGGTGGCACTGGACCCACTCCGCGGTTCCGGCTGGTAAGCGGGCAACGAACTGTTCCAGCGCCACCTGGTCGATGATTCCCTCGGCGTCGCGATCTTCGGCCCTCAGCCACCGCCAGCAGGCGTCCCGGAGCTGCTGGCCAAACGCGAACGGGCTGCCGGCTTCCTCCATCCGCAGCGCGCGGAAGCGCTGGCGCTGCTGCTCCGGCGTGCGCCCCACGCGCTGGAGGACGGCCCGGCGAAGGTCAGCGTAGGCCAGCCGGCGGTCGGCGGGGAGCTGTAATGCGGCCAGCTGTGCCTCTCCAGTCAGGAGGGGGAGGAGGCGCGCCGCGCGCTGCTCCATCGGCCACCCCGAGGCTTCGGCGACCTGCTCGAACAAGGTGATGAAAGCCTCGGGGTCGTCCTGCGGGCCCATCTTGGTCACAGTGAGGGGAGACGGGCCCGCGGCCGGGGTGCTGGTGGACCCCGCCGACGCGAGGAGCCGCCGGAACGCCTCTCGATCTTCCTGTTGAGCCAGCACCAGGGCTTCGAAGCGGCGCTCCTGCTCCGTTCGGAGCGTGACGAGTGCCTGGTGCTGGCTCTGCTGAGCCGTGGCGAGGGCGTGGACCAAGTCCGCGAACGGGGAGGATTCCATGGAGCTGTAGCACTGGTGCTCCACCTTTTCCCGGGTTTCGGCACCACTGTAGCGCGGACAATGCGTGGGTGGAGCACAGAGGACGGCAGGACAACGTTTGGAGGGAGTAACAGCGTATTTTATTAATAAACTTTTCAGTCTAAAAAGAACTCGCAGCACACAGACACACTCTCAGCCTCCACTCCCGGGTCGCGCTCCCTCTGCTCTCTCTCAGCCTCTTAAAATAGGGAGCGGTTTACTGGGAAAACACACACAAAACACAGGTTAATTACCGTCAGGTGTAGCGAATCTGCCACTCACCTTCCCCGGCTCCACCCTCCTGTCACAGACCGATGCTTGACCACGCCCCCGCTGCCACAATCCTGTTCTACAGGGTCGCAGGCGAGCTGGAGCCTATCCCAGCTGACTACGGGCGAAAGGCGGGGTTCACCCTGGACAAGTCGCCAGGTCATCACAGGGCTGCACATAGACACAGACAACCATTCACACTCACATTCACACCTACGCTCAATTTAGAGTCACCAGTTAACCTAACCTGCATGTCTTTGGACTGTGGGGGAAACCGGAGCACCCGGAGGAAACCCACGCGGACACGGGGAGAACATGCAAGCTCCACACAGAAAGGCCCTCGCCGGCCACGGGGCTCGAACCCGGACCTTCTTGCTGTGAGGCAACAGAGCTAACCACTACACCACCGTGCCGCCTATAAAAATTTTTATGCTAATTTTGTGTCAGAGTGTCACACCTGCATGCCTTGGTGCGTGCATCAGATAGACTCTCGGGCGCTCCGGACAGCGCACACGCACCAAGCAGACTCTCACACACACCGTAAATGACTCACACCTGCACAGGATTAAGGCACAATCAGTGCGCCGACATAAAAACTGTGAAAACACACTTTGCGAAGTATTGAGTTGCGTGACTGAGACATTACCAAGCCTTATTTCCTTGTTTGGTTTCCTGATCCCTGATTTCCTGTTTCTCGTCTTTGATGGTGCCGAGTCTCTTTGTGCCTTACTCGACCTATCGCCTGTTTCACCATTTTACGATTTTGCCTGCCGTTCTGGACTGTTTACCGTCTTCACTTGTATTAATAAACACACCTTCTGCACTTCCATCTGTCTCCCAACCATCTCTGACAGAAGACTTCACACTCCCTGATAAAGAGAAGCACATTCACCTGTTCATACGCCATGTTCAGGAACAAACTAATGTTAATGGGGCTAAAACAGACACTGTCACATGGTGCAGGTGGAGTCTTGGACTCGACTCGAATTTTTTTTAATGACTCGGACTTGAACACTGGGGACTCGAGACTGGACTCGGACTTGAGGTTTAGTGACTCGACTACAACAAACACTGGCTCTGATATTAACATCTTTGTTCACATCCTGTGTAACTGAGCTCCAGTGGAAATGACAGATTTTGTCCTGATTTTCACCAATCAGTGTTTGGACTGAAATAAGGCGTACCGTTTGCATGCTTGTGAATTGTACTTCACACCTTTGCAAATATATATCTTTTTTTAATTCGCAAATCTGAGTTTTCTGTACTATCCAAGATTTTACTGTTAAAATATATTTTTTAGATTGCTATAAATGTGTTTTTGTTGTTTAAGAACTCAACAGAATGTGAGTGAAACTAGCAGTGACCTGCTAGCAGAAAACCTGATTAGCGAATTTGTATTTTTTTAAAAATCCTCTTCCTGTTTCATTTGTACATCCAGGCATGCTAGTTAATCATGCTAGCATAAAAAATGCTAGTTAAACTAGCCAGTACGAGTGAATGATGTATCGAGTGTTGAAAGTAATTTCTAACTCACTTGTCCGAAATGAAACGAGGAGCCGTTTCTGAGTACTGTATATTTTCTCAATGTAAAATGTAGAATGTTTTCTTTGCTGTTTTATTGCTAACACTTGCTTTTCACAAAACTCATAAATGTGGCGACACGTATGGGAAGACCGTAAGGTCGGAGGAATGTCGAAAACCCTCTTTTGATTGGAGTGAGGCTTGCTAAGTACAACTGGCCAATGCTAATGAATAATGTTTATGAATTGAGGTTGAGTGGGATCTGTTTATTCGCCTGTTTTGAACTGAATTTACAACTGACTTGTGAAAAAAAGTGAACTTGTTAGTTTTGAAGTTGTGAGGAATTTCAAACAGAAGCTAGTCTGAGTTTTTAAACTGTTGTCTTGTCGTTTTTATTGCAAATGTCACAACGTTTGCTAGTTACACAGCCTAGAATCAGGATGAGTCAGATTCAAGTGGATAAAGTTCAATGAACTTAAACAAAGCTGTTGACGAGCTGACGCGACTCGTTAAAGTTTTATTCGCTGTTTTGTGAGCTAATCTGGCATGTTTTCACTGTTTTTTCATCAAACTCAGTGATGTAGAAGCTACAAGAATGGGAAGATCACCAGATGGAGGAATGTGATAATCTGCAGGAAAGTGAGGTGAGGTTATTTTTTTATGTTAATTTAGCAAGGCTTGCTAGTTACATGCATGAGAATCAGAATGCTAGTTAAATTCGCCAACTAACTCAGGGATCTTTAACATCGTTTCTATGATGAAATAAGAACACGGCTCCAAACACGGGCCGTAAGGGGACATCAGAGGCGGGTGTTAAGATGAGAGAAGCGACGGGACGCCTCGTCACATCCCGACGTCTATGAGGCAATCAAAATCGGCTCCATGTCGGTGTGAAAAACCCATTTGTGTTCGGAAACAAAAACATTTCCCCTCCCTCCCTCCATCCTTTTCAGTTATAATAGGCTCGAATGTCCGCTTATCGGCAGCCATGCAAAGCCAGACCTCATCACGGGGCCCGTGTTGCTCTGAGGACAAAAAATAAAAAGTGAATCAAAATCAAAAGTGAGCTCTCTCTCTCTCTCTCTCTGTTCTTTTTCTCTCCCAAAAATGCATGTAAGAACCCATTTTGAGCACCAGATCCACAGGGACTAACCCTTTGACATCAAGTCATACTGTGTCGCAGTTTTAGTCCCTAAATTTGTCCATCAATTATTCAGAGCCCACGCCGATCATATAAGTGTTGGAAATTACGAGGGATGCTATTTTCCCCCCCCTCTCGGGCAGGAAGGAAGCGATACGCCGGCCTGTCCGAGGGCCTGGAATTATTTATGCATTAGAAACCAGCGAAAGGGTGAGACACATTATTTTAAACCTTTCATAACACACATCAATATTTCATAAGAAATAAATAAAGGATGTTGGCCTTGTTTGGAGGACAGCTGTAGCTCCGCGCTCCAGCGGCTCGAGGGACTCGGGGGAGGCCGCGAAAAAACCCTGCAGTAAAACCCTCCATTTCTTTTTAATCATCCACTTAGTGCATTGTGGGTAGAGGAGCTGTCAAGGTGAGCCGACGGCTTCTTCCACGGAGGAAAAGAGTCGCCTTTTGTCGTTCAACTTTTTGTCTTGTACATTTTTTTTTTAAATTTCCACTTTGAGTTCAGAGATGGATTTTTTTTTCTTTCTTCCTGAACATACAGTCTGTGTAGAATGAAAACATTTCCATCCAGGTCACTGATGTGGTGGGGACTCGAATGGGTTGAAGGTCGAAGAACATAGAGAGAGAGAGAGAGAGATGAAAAAAGGACAAAGAAGCCAAATAAATGTGAGGACAAAATAAAACATAAAGATCAGACTCTTTTCGCCAAAACAATTTTGATAAACAAAAATTTCATTTAACCCAAAAAGTGTTTTATTTTCACATATCTGAAAGTGTTTATACAACAACATTTTCCATTTTTTAACAAATGAAACACCATACTGTTTATCCATTCATCGTTAATTGTGACACGTTTTTGAAACTAGCGCCCGTTCTCGTTTACGTTACAAAAGCTATAAACGGCCATTCCTTCACCAGCCACTCTGTGAATGAGCGGTTACTATAGAAACGGTAATGTATTAGAACAAGCGCATTAATACTGCACTGCTCTCAGAGCTGCTGGTCACGAAAACGACCAATCAGAATTCAGCTATTTAATGTAGTGACGTAAATAATTAGACTTTTTATTTACATTTACCGCAAATGTAGTCAAATTTCCTGAGACACGTTTGGTTTATGAAGTTCACTTCTTTAGTTTGGCATGAGAGCTAAAATGCTAATGTCAAAATATTTTTCGTAGAATTGGCTGCGACTTACTGTCAGTTATAAACCTGAACGAAACGTGAACTTCATCCTGTCGCTAAAAACTGGAACTTTTTTCAGGCGGCCATACCGGATGATCAGAATCACTTCTTTTCGTCGTGAGGTTTAGTCTGGCTCCACCACACCTGCAAAGTTTGAACGTAGAACTGTAGCAAAGGTGTGATGTGAACGTGTCTAAAATCGTGAAATTGTTTCTTAGATTACGCAATTAAGAATGTCGTGAAAATTTTACATATTTTTACGAAATTGTTTTTGGGGACAGACACCAGACACCATTTTACCCCTGTCTACCGTTCTTCATATCTGCAATATGTTTTAAGTTATCAAAATCTTAGGTTCAATTATGACACATTTAAAAAAATAATGGCACCGCTAGTGCAGTATCCAAAAGGGACAGTTGTATTCATATGCATTAGAACACAGCTGCACCGGTCCCCTGAGACAGCTTGACTCTTTCCAGGTAAATATCGCTTTGAGCTCCAGGATGGATTAACCCTTCGAGTGATGGAGGATCAACTCATGAAAAATTAAACCACTTTCTGAGTGTCTAAAACACAGCGAAGGACAAATAACTCCAGCAGGACAGGGAGTCTACTTTGCGTTTCAGATCACGTTACACCTTTCGCAGTGGAAGAAAGCAGTTCTGCATTTTTCTCATTTACCAAAGGAAGAAAACACTCTGTGTCATACTGTCATCATTTACAGCACATTTGGAAAGTCTTTTTATCTGTTTATAGTCACAAAATTGTTCCTTTAACCTCCTAAGACCCAAGCTGTTTTTTTACATTTCTTTTTGCTATTTGGGCTTATTAGAACCTGATTAGAATAAAAACTAAGCATCATCTTTGATAAGATGTACTTTTTGAGAAAAAGTATGTCCACATATGTGGATTCTTGTTCTGAATTTCTAAAAAGTGCTGTCCACGTATGTGACCGCTAGGCCCTAGGAGGCTAAACAGGATCCATTTCTTTGTTACGTTATAGCATCTGGAAACAGTTGTTCCCTCACCAGCCTCTCCATTTTCTCATTTATATTCAGGTAATAAAAAATAGCTTGTCGTTTTGGCGGTTTTTTTGGTCACCAAGAAACCACAAAGCATAAAAGTGTAAACTGCTCTGAAGATGTTGGAAAGTTCTGACACTGGAGACTCCTTCCATAAATGTAAAAAAAAAAACTTCTCCTGACAGGAAATTTCACTACACTAATGATATTCGTTGATGATGAACAGCCTTCTGACCAATCAGAATCCAGAATTCAGCAGCGATGCGGGAAAAACAGTTTTGCATAATTTCTATCATATCAGACAATATGAAGACAATTTTAAGGTTTGTGCTACGATACGAGTATGCAAAGGTGCTAAAGAAGGCAACTAGACTTGCTTGAAATTCTTGAAGATGTTTCACCTCTCATCCGAAAGGGCTATCGAGGAACTCAGGAGGATCTTCTACAAACACAACATCCCTGTACACTTCAGACTCAGTTACACTCTGAGGCAGAAATCGGTCCACCCAAAGGACAGGATACTCAGAGACAAACAGGACAACATAGTGTACGCAATTCAGTGCATTGAGGAATGCACAGACCTGTCCACTGGGGAAATGAAACAACCACTTCACAGGCACATGGCTCAACACAGGAGAGCCAGTTCCTCAGGCCAGGACTCTGCAGTCTATCTTCATCTCAATAACAAAGGACACTCGTTTCAGGACTGTAGTGTATGCATTCTAGCCAGAGAAGACCGGTGGTTTAAAAGAGGAGTAAAAGAAGCCATCTTTGTCAACCTGGAATGACCATCACTGAACAGAGGAGGCGGTCTGAGACACCACTTAGAGTATCAGCCACCTACAATACATGTCCTTGGCACGCTTCCCAGAAAACTGAATACACATCCAGACTAAGGCTACATCCACACGACAACGGCAACGAGATTTTTTTTTTTAAATATCGCGTCCACATGGGCAACGAATCAGTTATATTTCAGGTCCATATGGCAACGCAACGCTTGCTGAAAACGATGCAATACACATGTCACACCTCTAGGTGTGCTGTAAGACGGTCCCATCGGAGACACCAGAACAATAGAAGAAGAAGTAGACGCATGCGCATAAACCCCTTCTTCTGTAGCATTAGCCACATAAAGTTTTGATTATTAATCAGTAGCGTAAAACGAAAGACACGGAAAGAGGAATGAATGGGGGTAGATGGAAGCTGGTACGCCAACATTCTGATATCCTCCAGAATTCTTTAATGGTCCGGAATAAATTGAATGCTACACGTTGATGGATTACTTTCTTCTACGCCCTTTTTGAGGAATGTATTGTTGGACTTAAACCAACATCTGAAGAGGTGAGATCGCTTCTTTTTTTTCCTATTTTTGCTGGTGGGATTGGTTTTGTTTTTGGAAAGCGCACAGGTGGTGCGCGGTTTTGGTTACTGCTTCCGCAGTGTTTGGACTAGTTATAGGATTTGTTGACAACTCGCATCGAGTTTGTTACACTTCTACCCAGCGTGAAGCACTGACAGTCATGTGGTTGTGACGTTATCGTAAACAAATCCGTTCTACTCATCCAGACGACTTCGCAACGGTGCCGTTGCCAGATTTTTCCACTCTGGGACCCGTTCTCAAAAGATTTCGTTTTGGGGCACCCAAAACGTCGGTGCCGTGTGGACGCCAGGCCGAAACGATAAACAATTTTATCAGATTCACCTGAATCCGTTGCCGTGTGGACAGAGCCTATGACTCAGCTGACTTCAATGACTCGCATGATGGCAGAAAGATCCAACGACCCACAGATCACCCTGACGACCTGCTAGGCTGCTAACACCATTCACACCCAGCCTCCAGTGACCCTAACACCTACAGGATCACCGAGAGGGGCAACGACCCATGTGACCTCAACGGCTCTCCTTTTGCTCCACTGGAGGATAAATACTGTACCTGGAACTCCCCACTAGTCAGACAGAACTGAAGAAGCCTTTCAGATGAGAGGTGAAACGTCTCATCTCATCTCATTATCTCTAGCCGCTTTATCCTGTTCTACAGGGTCGCAGGCAAGCTGGAGCCTATCCCAGCTGACTATGGGCGAAAGGCGGGGTACACCCTGGACAAGTCGCCAGGTCATCACAGGGCTGAGGTGAAACGTCTTCAAGAATTTCAAGCAAGTCCAGTTGCCTTCTTTAGCACCTATGGTTACGATGACGTGGATGACTGAAACCTTCACAGATGTACAGTGGTGCTTGAAAGTTTGTGAACCCTTTAGAATTTTCTATATTTCTGCATAAATATGACCTAAAACATCATCAGATTTTCACACAAGTCCTAAAAGTAGATAAAGAGAACCCAGTTAAACAAATGAGACAAAAATATTATATTTGGTCATTTATTTATTGAGGAAAATGATCCAATATTACATATCTGTGAGTGGCAAAAGTATGTGAACCTTTGCTTTCAGTATCTGGTGTGACCCCCTTGTGCAGCAATAACTGCAACTAAACGTTTGCGGTAACTGTTGATCAGTCCTGCACACCAGCTTGGAGGAATTTTAGCCCGTTCCTCTGTACAGAACAGCTTCATCTCTGGGATCTTGGTGGGTTTCCTCACATGAACTGCTCGCTTCAGGTCCTTCCACAGCATTTCCATTGGATTAAGGTCAGGACTTTGACTTGGCCGTTCCAAAACATTCACTTTATTCTTCTTTAACCATTCTTTGGTAGAACGACTTGTGTGCTTAGGGTCGTTGTCTTGCTGCATGACCCACCTTCTCTTGAGATTCAGTTCATGGACAGATGTCCTGACATTTTTCCTTTAGAATTTGCTGGTATAATTCAGAATTCATTGTTCCATCAATGATGGCAAGCCATCCTGGCCCAGATGCAGCAAAACAGGCCCAAACCATGATACTACCACCACCATGTTTCACAGATGGGATAAGGTTCTTATGCTGGAATGTAGTCTTTTCCTTTCTCCAAATATAACGCTTCTCATTTAAACCAAAAAGTTCGATTTTGTTCTCATCCGTCCACAAAACATTTTTCCAATAGCCTTCTGGCTTGTCCACATGATCTTTAGCAAACTGCAGACAAGCAACAGTGTTCTTTTTGGAGAGCAGTGGCTTTCTTCTTGCAACCCTGCCATGCACACCATTGTTGTTCAGTGTTCTCCTGGTGGTGGACTCATGAACATTAACATTAGCCAATGTGAGAGAGGCCTTCAGTTGCTTACAAGTTACCCTGGGGTCCTTTGTGACCTCACCAACTATTACATGCCTTGCTCTTGGAGTGATCTTTGTGGGTCAGCCACTCCTGGGGAGGGTAACAATGGCCTTGAATTTCCTCCATTTGTACACAATCTGTCTGACTGTGGATTGGTGGAGTCCAAACTCTTTAGAGATGGTTTTGTAACCTTTTCCAGCCTGATGAGCATCAACAACACTTTTTCTGAGGTCCTCAGAAATCTCCTTTGTTCATGCCATGATACACTTCCACAAACATGTGTTGTGAAGATCATACTTTGATAGATCCCTGTTCTTTAAATAAAACAGGGTGCCCACTCACACCTGATTGTCATCCCATTGATTGAAGACACCTGACTCTAATTTCACCTTCAAATTAAGTGCTAATCCTAGAGGTTCACATACTTTTGCCACTCACAGATGTGTAATATTGGATCATTTTCCTCAATAAATAAATGACCAAGTATAATATTTTTGTCTCATTTGTTTAACTGGGTTTTCTTTATCTACTTTTAGGACTTGTGTGAAAATCTGATGATATTTTAGGTCATATTTATGCAGAAATATAGAAAATTCTAAAGGGTTCACAAACTTTCAAGCACCACTGTAGATATGAGTATGTTATGTTCTTTTTGTACAAATACATTTCTAATGATAACAATTAAAAGTTGTCATTTCTTTCCAGAATGAGTGTTTTCTCTCTCGCTCATGATGGGAATATCTAACCAGCGAGCTCGAGCACACACTCGAGTGTTTTTTTGTGCTCTTCAGCCTCACGGCTCTCCAGGGGACGGCCATCACAGGCTTCCCTCAGAGAGCAGGAAGAGCGTGCAAATGCTCAAATTGCCATAAAGTGCATCTCATTCCTCTAATTGCTGCAGATGGAGCATCCTGATTCGCCTCTGTCTAGTGAGGGAACGAGGGAATAGTGACGGAGGAAGGGATGAACATTGGTGTGCAGTCATGAAGGTGATTTCACAGCTGATCTGCAGAATGTAACAGAAAAAAAGAAGCCTGATTTCATTAAAAAGGCAGAAATTCTTTCCAACTTGTTCGATTTTCTCTTAAATCAAGTCGTAAGATATGGAGGAAGTATAAACTCCGCCCTCTTACCTCATTACGCCCAACGCAGCCATTCAGAGTGTTCAATAAGAAACTGTCCACTGATCATTTTGGCAACTAATCTGGATTTAGTTTTTCAGTTTTAGCTCTCTGTTTACATTTTTTTATGCATCTTAAGCCCTGGGATTGTGTCTAAAAGTGTAAAAGCAGACAACAGTTTAAAAAATTAAATGAAGAGAGTTCGTACTTGTTAGCTAGCTGGCCCAGACACGACACATCGACAGAATCACATCAAAGCCAGTATTGTTGTCGAGCTTTGATTCATGCGTGATAAGTCGCGTGAAACATTTTCTGGCTCTGAATAGGATGAAATCCTCTCGTTCAGATCCGTCCTCTTTCACGGCCAGCTCCGTTTCGGCCTCGCTCCTATAATCTTGCTGAAATAACTCTTTTCTCCTGCTTTGCTTTTATCTCCATGTTCCTACAAGGCTGCATGAATAAAGAAGTCATTATCTGAGGGACCACAATGGCTCCAGATGTCTGCCTTCAAGATGTTCTCTCCGTGATATATTGATCAATCTGTAGAGACTAATCGCGTGCTAATGAATAGAGCATTGGAAAGCTAATGTATCCACCTGCGCAGAGTGCAAATGAAGCGTTTGGCTGCAGCCAGGGTCAAAACCCGGCGAATAATAATTAACAGGGATGACGATAAAAGTGAAGAGGCGTTACTCTTTCACTCCTGCACCGACTGACCGGCTGCATGTGATCGAGATGTTCAGGAGGAGATGAAATTTGAATACCTGAATGTGATAAAACACAACATTTAATCAAATCGTAATCAGTTTTCCAAAAACTAATTTATCTTTTTTTTTCTCTTCTTCAGAGCATTTAACACAATATTGGTATATGATGGGGGAGGGGTTACTTAAATTCTCATGTACAAGTGTTATAAACGTAAATGCCCTTTGAGGCAACTGTGTGATGATTAATTAGCATTTTCATTTCAAAAATAATTGTCGTCTCTGTGCTTTTCTGACGATATTACCTCCCCAACAGAGTTTTTATCCTGATGGGATTCTTGGTCTGTGACTGAGTGAAGCAGTATCAGGATGTAGTTATTGATAGAGATTTCAGCGTCACTCTGGCTAAGGGCTTCTGCCAAATTCCTCAAATGTAAATGATGGTTGGAGCCAATACTCTGTTGGTTTGAGATGACTGAGTGATTATTTGAGGTGGGTGTGTGATTATTTTGTCAGGAATGCAGGCGACAGACAGATGTAAAAGCAGCAGAGTTTATTCAAGGCAAGGCTCACAGACAAATCCAAATCATACAGCAAAGGCAACGTCAACAAACAGGCAATGGTCAGGCGAGGCACAAACAGGATATCAAAAGTGATGACAGATTGTGAACCAAAATACAAAACTACATCAGGAATCAGCCTGCGTAATGAGACTTGGTAAAGTCAGGTAAGGGACTGCTGAGTGTTTATTTCGCAATGTTTGTGTGAACTGACAGTCCTTTTATACACAGTGGTAATGAGACTGTGATCCAGAACAGGTGCGAGTGATTATTAATACTCCGGAGACGGAGAGCGGTACAGTGCAGTGTGGTAGTTGTAGTCCACAGTGGCCATGTTTGAAGGCTGCTCTGTACTTTGGGAATTAGACTCTTTTATGATTTGTGGTGAGTGTGTGGTTGTTTGAGATGAGTGTATAATGATTTCTGGTGAGTGTGTGATGATCAGAGGTGAGTGTGTGATTATTTGATCCAATGGTGTGATGAATTGTAGTGACTGTGATGATTTGAAGCAATTGTATGATTATTTGAAGCTAGTGCGTGATATGATGCAACTGCATGATGGCTTGAAGCAAGTATATAATTATCTGAGCCAACAATGTCATGATTTGTGGTCAGTGTGTGACTGACTGGTGATGATGATGATGATGATGATGATTTGAGCTGACTGGATGATGATGATGATGATGATGATGATGATTTGAGCTGACTGGAGGATGATGATGATGATGATGATGATGATGATGATGATGATTTGAGCTGACTGGAGGATGATGATGATGATGATGATTTGAGCTGACTGGAGGATGATGATGATGATGATGATGATGATGGTTTGAGCTGACTGGATGATGATGATGATGATGATGATGATGATGATGATGATGATGATTTG